>NC_135674.1:15165766-15435316 GCF_964188315.1 Podarcis muralis
ATATCTTCTCCCAAACTTCTGCATTTCTTGTACTGTCTTAATTTTAAAATTCTTGTCTTTATAATAAAATGACACACCTTCTGGATATTCCCATCAAAACCTTATTTTGTTGGAATTTAATTTTTTAGTCAATTCCTTATACGCATTTTGCTTGCGCAATGTAAGAGGTATAGGTTGGTTGCTCGAGAGCAATCAGGCAATATGCTTCAATAGTCTGTTTTAAAGCTTTCTTATCGGTGATAAAAACCTTTGGGATGCAGAGCGCCTCTATTCCGTGTCTTGCTCATTCACTGGCAGAATCTGAGAGTGGGCGGTCCTTAAACCTTCCCCAGCAGAGTAGTTTATTGACGCCCAGTCTGCGCCTCCCCTCTCTGCACGGAAGCCTACTGCGCAAGGAAGGCGTGGGTAACGGAGGACCTCTCTCCTCCCCGCTTTGCTCAGGCAAGGTGACCTGGCACCACCTCGCCTCCCCCGAGCCCTGCAGCTCCTCTCCGCTGGAGGCGTGGCTACTCTCCTCCGCTGAGGAGGTGCTGCTTCCCACGGGCCTTGGAGGCTCTCTGTAATCCATCCGGCTTTTCCCCTCTCGCCCCTGAGCCGATGGCAGTTCCCTGACATGCAAGAAACGATTTGGGATGTCCTTAAACACCACAATTGTTTTCCCATCTATAATCAGTTGTTTTTCTCAAAATAGTATTTCTCATTTCTGTTGGACTGAAAATTGCTAAACAGTCTCCTGGATATTTTTTGTCTTGCTTGTAAGGAGGTGACTTTTATTCTAAATATATTAGTCACCATATAGTCTAAGTCCTCCTCCTTCATTTCTAACAATTTCACAATTCCTGTAATTAGCCTATCTCTCACGTTCTCTCCCTCCATCTCTGGAAGGCCTCAAAATTTCAAATTCTGTGCTTTTTTATTCATTTCGTGGAAAGGCTAGATTGTCTAATGCATTCTCTTGTACTTTTAAGTTCTTCTATTTGCCCTTTCATTCTCTCTCCTTTTTTATTTTCCCTTATTTCTTTCTGCATTCATTTCGATTGTTCTTCCACTGTTTGTATTTTTACTTTCAATTCCTTCATTTGTCCCGATAAATCTGTTGCCACTTCCTCTATCTTATCCCCAATATTCTTTTCACTTTCCTTTACTTCTCTCCTGATCTCTCTTATCTCTGCTAGTATTTTTGCAAAGTCTCCCTCCCCTTCTATTTCAGCTTTAGATGTCCTTCTCTCTCCTGGTGTTGTTATTTTTGCTGCCTTACTCATGTTTCTTTAAGATAATTATTCATTTTAAGGTGCTATTTCGTAAATCTCCTGGGGGTCTTATACCCTGTTTGCCAATAACCTTCAGTAAATTTATATTCTCTGCTGTTCCCCCTTTCACCAGAGGGTGTCTCTGTCTCCCTTACTTTCTTTTTTATCGTCTATACTGATTATCTTAAATTTCCTTTCTTGAGGGATAATTACACCTATTCAAGTCAGATATATAATCAAATACCCAGTATACACTCAATGCCTATCAAATTACAGTCCAATTATATCCACCCCTTACGTTCCCCCAGTTTTCTCATCTAAACCCCATAAAGTTCTTCTTTTTTCCTTAATTGTAATAAGATGGTGGACGCCTCCTTCTCTATGCTCTTCTTTGTTTCCTCTGTCCTCCACCTCCCATTCAAAAACCCAATTGGACCCGTCGCCAACAGCAACAGCCGGTAAGAGGAGGGGTACAACACTTCTAGCTCCTCGACCGCAACTGCAAAGAGTATCGTGGGGAGGGGTTGGAATAATTGCAAGCTCAATTTCAGATTGAGTACATTGTAGGCATTGACAAGGAGAGTGCAAACAATATTTCAAGCGTTTTCCTCTTTGTCCTCTCAACAGTTCAAAGCCTTCAACAGTGTCTCTGTAGTGTTTCCAACAGTCATACAGACACAATGAATCCTTGCACAAAACAGTGTTTCCTAAATAATGCTCCAACGGCGCCTCAACAATGAATACAAAGTTCCAAATTTCTTTCGAGTGTACTGAGTTCCGTGGGCATTCAAAACATTGTCTTATATCCCACAGATAAGTTTGTTTTATCTGCCTTTTGTCTGTGTCTCTTTTCCCTCTAGAGGTGATGAGACTCTTTCCCCTTTTTACTTACTCAGTATATTCTCGCCTCGCTGGTTCACTCATAATGCTTTTATCCTGCGCCATTTTCTCCGCCAGCTTCTGGTAGGATTTCCTTAACCCCAAAATCCTTAAAACGTTTCCGGAACCTCCTTGTTCTTCTGCTTCTATTCCAATTTCCTTTTTTTCTTCTTCTTTTTTTTTTAAGTCCAGGATTAACCTTATGCCTCAGAATGCTTCACCGCTTCGCCTTTCGGAGCCTGTGGCATTGCTTTGCGGGTCTAGAATGGATCCTAGCGTTCGCATCTTCAATCCTGCTTCTTCCCCGAGCCCTGACAGGTCTGGTATGCACACAGGAGAGTTGCCTGAAATGCAGCCAGATCCCCCAGCCCCGAGGATTTACCTCCTCAGGTTTCGAGGTTCGCGGAGCCCTAGCATAACCTCTTTTTGCCTCGCAAAGCTCAGGACCTCTCTGGAGAGTTGATCCTGCGCTCCTTCAAATGGCAGCGATAAAACCGGAAGTGACATAGTACAAATGTAAGTCAGGCAAGGGGAATATACCTCTTTCTTTAACATCTATCAAAATTTTATATTTAATCCTCAGCTTCTTCCCCTACTATACAAATCTCGAAATGTCTTTTTGTCATTCTTTAAAGCAGTGCACATTGTTGATCAATGGAGTGGTTTGAAATAGAAATAATACATTAGTTAGGATATTCATTTTGATAACGGACATTCCTCCCATCAACGATTACAGCCAAACTTCCAAGATAAACCACCGGCAAACACGGACTTACTCTCACAGCAAAATCTGTACAACAAGCCTGATTGGGACTATATTACCGCAAAAGGGGCTTGGTACATCAAAATCTTCAAAAAGGTAATCCTAGAAAGAGTAAAAGCTGCTGGGCAACGCACCATAAATTGCACTAAAGTCCAGACTGTCCTACAAGGACCGAATGAACACCCATCAGACTACTACACCAGACTTACATCAGCCATAAAAACCGGAGGAGGGGGCGGGAGATAGATCCAGAAAATCCCCAGCATGAAGTAATCATAAAGGGATTATTTAAAGACCACGCCACCCCAGATATCAGAAAGGCTTTGAACCTACATATCGGCTATGATGGAAAAAGCATAAGCGAAATCCTGTCAATAGCCAAGCTCCCGCTTTGACAGCTGCTTCGGTTGCCAGCTCACTCACTACCATGGAACTCTCTCTCCACCTTGATCTCCTTCTTGCCCTTTATATGCGACCAGTGGACCATCCAGCTGGCCCAGGCCCTCACATTCCGGGCTACATAAGGACTCCTGTTGCAGTGAGGCCTTGGACCATCGGCTCTGGTGAGGACTGCAGGGCCTGCTCCCTTCCAAGGCCTTTTCCAACTGGCCCAGGCCCTCACAATCCCAGTTACAAAAGGACTCCTGTGGCAGTGCCTAGAGAATGGGGCTGGACTCATTTGGAACAAACTCTTGGGGAAGTGCGGGGTTGTTCTGCTATTGCCTCCCTGTCCCTGGTGTGGGCAAGTTCCACAGGGGGGGATACACTGGGACATCCAATCTCAGTGATCACGGGTAGGAGGAGGAGTTACGCTAAGACCAGACCATGTCATTACCGAGGAGGCAGCTTTAGTCATTGTTTGAAGACTATCCCTGCCTCCAAGTCTGGTCTTGACCGGGTGGATACTGGAATCAACAAGGGAAACCCACATGACCGGAAGGTGTTGCTGTGTAATGCTAGGTCAATGATTAATAAGACCACTGCCATCCATGACTTGATCGTGGATGGAGGACTTGACCTGGCATGTGTAACAGAGACTTGGTTGGATGAAGCAGATGGGCCTGTCTTAGCTGCTGCTTGTCCACCAGGTTTCTCTTACACACAGCAACCCAGGTCTTACAAGGGGCTGCTCGGGACTTCGGGGAAAGCATGGCCTTCATGCGGCTGTCCCTGAATAAGTTTGGCCCAACTCATAGTCACGGACATGCCTTAGACCTGGTGTTCACCTCTAGTGACGTGGGTGATCTGGCACTAAGTAAACGTGAAACAAAAGAAGTGCCATGGTCAGATCACTTCCTGGTGCAACTGGACTTCTCCGCGCCCCTTCCCCTCTGCAGGGAGGTGGGACCAATTTGGATGGTCCGCCCCCGCCACTTAATGGATCCAAATGGTTTCCAGAGAATGGTAGGGGATGCTTTATCCCATGTTGATGGCATTTCATTTTTTTTTTATAATATTTTTTATTGCTTTGTTTTCCAAGGTCAAAGTACATCGTCAATACAACGTCAATAACACAACAAAAGCTATTTTACAAAAAAAAGAAAAGATTAAACAAAAGTAAATTCATTTTTCCAAATCTTTTTTTCATCATCAACTGGACTTCCCCACATCCTCCATCCCTGCGTTCTTTACAATGAAAATAAACAGCAAATTAATACCTTGTTTCATGTGTTTTTGTGTTATCATCTAATTATTTACTCTAAAATTTAAACTTTTCTCAGTCGTAACTTAGTTTCAATCATTTCCGAATCTCAATACTGAAGCATGTTTTTCTCAAAACTTAGCAAATTCTCAACATTCATATAACTTATAATGTTTTTGTAAATATTCCTTAAATTTTTTCCAGTCCTCTTCCACTGCCTCTTCTCCCAGGTCTCGGATTCTGCCAGTCATTTCAGCCAGTTCCATATAGTCCATCAGTTGCGTGTGCCACTCTTCCAGTGTGGGTAGCTCCTGTGCCTTCCAGTATTTGGCTATAAGAATTCTTGCTGCTGTAGTTGCATATAGAAAGAAAGTTCTATCTTTCTTTGGCACTCTCTGGCCTACAATGCCCAGGAGGAAGGCCTCTGGTTTCTTATGAAAGGTATACTTAAATACCTTTTTCAACTCGTTATAAATCATTTCCCAAAAAGCCTTCACCCTCGGGCATGTCCACCAAAGGTGAAAGAATGTTCCTTCAGCCTCCTTACATTTCCAACATTTATTGTCAGACAAATGATATATCTTTGCAAGTTTGACTGGGGTCATGTACCACCTGTACATCATTTTCATAATGTTTTCTTTTAAGGCACTACATGCCGTGAATTTCATACCGGTGGTCCATAACCTTTCCCAGTCTTCAAACATAATGTTGTACCCAATATCTTGTGCCCATTTTATCATGGCTGATTTAACTGTCTCGTCTTGAGTATTCCATTTAAGCAACAAGTTATACATTCTTGAAAGCACTTTCGTCTTAGGTTCAAGTAGTTCTGACTCTAATTTTGATTTTTCCACCTGGAAACCAATTTTTTTGTCCTTTTTAAAGATCTCTAAAATTTGGGCGTAATGAAACCAGTCTCGCACCTTTCCTTTCAGTTTTTCAAAACTCTGCAACCTCCAAGTGTCACCCACTTTTTCTATTATTTCACAGTATTTTGCCCAGCCACCCCCCATATTAAGTATTTTTGTGGCCTTAGCCTCCATCGGTGACAGCCACCTCGGAGTCTTGTTTTCGAGTAAGTCCTTGTATTTAATCCAGACAGTAAACAAAGATTTCCTGACAATATGGTTTTTAAATAACTTATGAGACTTTACCTTGTCGTACCACAAATATGCATGCCACCCAAAAGCATTGTTAAACCCTTCCAGATCTAGGACATCAGTGTTTTCTAACAAAAGCCAATCTTTCATCCAGCAGAAGGATGCAGCTTCATAGTACAACCTTAAGTCCGGCAGGGCAAATCCCCCTCTTTCCTTCGCATCTGTTAGTATTTTAAATTTTATTCGGGGCTTTTTGCCCTGCCAGACAAACTTCATAATATCCCTCTGCCACTTTCCAAAGCACTCCACCCTGTCCACGATCTGCAGGGCCTGAAACAAAAACAACATTCTTGGCAATACATTCATCTTAACTGCTGCAATTCTTCCCAACAAGGAAAGTTTCAGTCTTGACCAGATTTCTAAGTCCTTTTTAACTTCAGACCAACATTTTTCATAATTATCTTTAAACAAATTCAAATTTTTCCCAGTCAAGTTAACCCCCAGGTATTTTACTTTTTTAACCACATTTAGTTCTGTTTCCTTCTGGAACCCCTCTATTTCTAAAGGTGTCAAGTTTTTTACCAGGACCTTAGTTTTTTGTTTATTTAACTTGAATCCCGCCACCCGACCAAACTCAGAGATTAGTTCTAAAGCTCTTTTTGTGCTGGGTTCTGGCTCCTGTAATGTCAAAACCAAATCATCTGCAAAGGCCTTCAGTTTATATTGTTTTCCTCCGACCTGTATTCCTTCCACCAGCTGGTCCTTCCTAATCAAGTTCAGCAAAACCTCCAGGACAGAAATAAATAGCAAGGGTGATAAGGGGCACCCCTGTCGTGTTCCTTTTTCAATTTTGAACTCCTCTGTCACCACGTTGTTTACTATCAATTTAGCTTTTTGTTCTGAATAGATTGCTTCGATACCATTTTGGAACGCCCTTCCCACTCCCATCCCTTCCGAATTTTTCTTCATAAATTTCCAAGATATGTTATCAAAGGCCTTCTCCGCGTCTATAAATATCAAAACTGCTTTCGTATTCAAATTTGTCTGTAATAGTTCCAGGACATCCACAATATTCCTAGTGTTGTCAGACAGATGCCTACCAGGGAGAAAGCCTGCTTGGTCTTTATGAATTACTTCGTTTAAAACTTTTTTCAATCTATTTGCCAAAATATCAGCAAAAATCTTATAATCCACGTTTAGGAGTGAGATAGGACGATAATTCTTAAGTTGAGTCTTTTCAGATTCCAATTTTGGTATCAAAGTGATGAATGCCTCTTTCCACGAATCTGGTGCCCCTTTCCCTTCCATAATTTGGTTGCATACCTCCATCAATGGTTGGGTCAAATATTCCTTCAATGTCTTATAATACTTGGAGGTAAGTCCGTCTGGGCCCGGGGATTTGCCTAATTGCATGTTCTGAATGGAACTTTCAATTTCCTGTTGTGTTATTTTATAATTCAGGGCTGTTTGTTTATCTTGTGTTAGTTTTTCCAGGCCATAGCTTTTTAAAAATTTATTTATCTCAGTCTCCACTTGGGGTCCTTGAGTGAACAATTTTTTGAAGTATCTCTGGAAACACTTTCTAATTTCTTCTGGTTTCTGAATACATTCTCCTTCAACCTCTAGATTGGTAACAAAGTTCAATTTTTGTCTCCTTTTCAGCTGCCATGAGAGCAGCTTCCCACATTTATTTGCCGATTCGAATGATCTTTGTTTCATCTGTTTAATTTTCCATTCAACTTCTTGATTTATCAGTTTCATGTATTGTGCTTGATGGAATTTTATTTCTCTTAAAACTTCTTTTGATTTTGGATTAAGTCTCAACCTTTTCTCTCCGTCTTTTATCTTTTCCAAAATCTTGTCCTTTTTACCATTCCAGAGTTTTTTCCTAATAGTATTCTGTTGTATCAGAAACCCTCTCATAACAGCTTTACTTGCGTCCCAGATTGTTTTCTTTTCCACCGAAAAAGTAGTCTTTCATCGTTTTTTGGGCCTTCTTTACAATCTCCTGATCTCTAAACAAAGAGTCATTCATTCTCCATCTGAAGGATCCAGCTGGTGTGAGTCTCAAGTCTATTTTCAAGGCGTTATGGTCGGAGCAAGTTTTGGGGCAGATCTCTATTTTTTTAGTCTTAGGTGCCAGTCCTCTAGATATCCAGATTTGGTCGATTCGTGTCCAGGATAGGTGGGCCTCAGAAAAGAATGTTCCCTCTTTACCTAGAGGGTTCTTTATCCTCCAAATGTCAATCAAATCCATATTGTCTGTAAGTTCGAAAAAAGTATTTGGTAGTCTGCCATCTTTAGTTAAGTTTTGGTTTTGTGACTTATCCATGTATGTGGAGACAACCCCATTCATATCTCCCATCAAGATGATGTTATTATAATCAATATGGTCCAGCATTATCTCATGCAGCTTCTTATAAAATTCCGATTTCCCCTCATTCAGTGCATAAATTCCTACTATCAGAAATTTTTCTCCCTGTGATTGTATTTCGATCGCCAGAATTCTTCCTTGTTCATCTTTAAATACAAATTTTGGTGCTAGGCTCTCCTTTGCGTATATCACTACTCCTCTTTTCTTTACTTTGTCTGATGAAATAAATTCTTGGCCTAGTCTCTTGTTAGTTAATACTCTTCTGTGGAGCCTAGTCACATGAGTTTCTTGAAGGCAAATGACGTCTAATTGTTCTTTCCTCATGTTGATGGCATTTCAGCTGATTTCCTGGTGGCCCGCTGGAATGCGGAGTTAACCAGGGCTATCGACTGTCTGGCTCCGAAGCGCCCTCTCCGATTGCATGGAGCCCAGACAGCCCCATGGTTTTCTTCAGAGCTGAGGGCAAGGAAACAATCGCTGAGACGGCTAGAGCGTCGGTGGCAGAAAACTCATTCTGAATCAGACTGGACACGGGTTAGATCTCAACATCGAGCCTACCAAGTGGCGATAGCGATGGCGAAGAAGACTTTCTTCACCGCCTCTATTGCATCTGCAGAAAATAGTAGCAGGAGACTTTTTCAGGTGGCTTGCAATTTAACGGAACCACCTTTACCACCGGGGCCTTGTAAAGACCCCAAGATCTCCTGCAATGATTTTGCAAAGTTCTTTGCAGATAAAGTCACTCATATTTAGAAGGAGGTAGACACCACCATGGGAGCAGGGCTGGGGCGGGAGAGTGCGGGAGCCCTGTCTGGTCAAGTTGCATGGAATCAATTTCAATCCGTTACCCCCGAGGATGTGGACAGGCTGCTTGGACACATGAAACCAACCACCTGTCTCCTTGATCCTTGCCCATCCTGGCTAATAAAAGCAAGCCAGGAAGGGCTGGCTGATGCGCTCTGTGGGGTGGTGAATGCTTCCATCTGTGAGGGAGCATTCCCAGACCCGCTGAAAGAGGCGGTCATTAAACCGCTTCTTAAAAAAACATCTTTAGACCCGGCCAGTATGACCAACTATCGCCCAGTCTCAAATCTTCCATTCTTGAGCAAGGTGATTGAGCGGGTGGTTGCTGAACAACTCAAGGCACACCTGGAGGATGCGGACCATTTGGATCCCTTCTAATTGGGATTCAGGCTTCATCATGGGACTGAAACTGCCTTGGTTGCATTGCTTGATGAACTCTGGTGGGCTAGGGACAAAGGTGAGAGCTGCTTCCTAGTTCTGCTGGATCTCTCAGCGGCCTTTGATACAATCAGCCATAACATCCTTTTGGCCATCTAGAGGGGCTGGGAGCTGGGTGCACTGTTATACAGTGGTTCCGCTCCTTCCTCCTGGGCCGTGTCCAGAAAGTGGTGGGGGGGGATGAGTGTTCAGACCCCTGGGCCCTCACTTGTGGGGTGCCTCAGGGTTCCGTCCTCTCCCCCATGCTTTTTAACAGCTACATGCAGCTGCTGGGAGAGATTATCAGGGGGTTTGGACTGGGTGTCCATCAATATGCAGATGAGATCCAGCTCTACCTCTCCTTTAAATCAGAACCAGTGAAGGCAGTGAACATCCTGTGTGAGTGCCTGGAGGTGGTTGGAGGATGGATGGCGGCTAATGGATTGAGGTTGAATCCTGACAAAACAGAAGTACTGTTCTTGGGGGACAGGGGGCGGGTGTGTGTGGAGGACTCGCTGGTCCTCAATGGGGTAACTGTGCCCCTGAAGGACCAGGTGTGCAGCCTGGGAGTCATTTTGGATTCACAGCTGTCCATGGAGGCACAGGTCAATTCTGTACCCAGGGCAGCTGTCTACCAGCTCCACCTGGTACACAGGCTGAAACCCTACCTGCCCACAGACTGTCTCGCCAGAGTGGTGCATGCTCTAGTTATCTCCCGCTTGGACTACTGCAATGCGCTCTACATGGGGCTACCTTTGAAGGTGACCCGGAAACTACAACTAATCCAGAATGCGGCAGCTAGACTGGTGACTGGGAGCGGCCACCGAGACCATATAACACCGGTCTTGAAAGAACTACACTAGCTCCCAGTACGTTTCTGAGCACAATTCAAAGTTTTCGTGTTGACCTTTAAAGCCCTAAACGGCCTCGGCCCAGTATACCTGAAGAAGCGTCTCCACCCCCATCGTTCTGCCCGGACACTGAGGTCCAGCGCCGAGGGCCTTCCGGCGGTTCCCTCATTGCAAGAAGCAAAGCTACAGGGAACCAGGCAAAGGGCCTTCGTGGTAGTGGCGCCCGCCCTGTGGAACGCCCTCCCATCAGATGTCAATGAGATAAACAACTACCTAACATTTAGAAGACTTCCGAAGGCAGCCCTGTTCAGGGAAGTTTTTAACGTGTGACATTTTGATGTATTTTTAATCTTTGTTGGAACCCGCCCAGAGTGGCTGGGGAAACCCAGTGGACTGGGCTGGGGTTTCAGAGTAACCTCAACCCCTGGTTATTTCTCTCACATTCCCCTTCCCTTGTTCCTTTAATTTTCCCACCATTTCTGCAAATTCTTGTATATCCATTTAGATCACTTTCTCCCCTTATTCTTCCTTTATTATATATTATACTGTTGACTTTACCTTAATGCTGCTAGCATTTTCACTTGTTTACAATTATCTTCCAGATACTCCACAAAGTTTTTCCACTCCTCTTTATATACATGATCTTCTTGCTCTCTTATCTTACTTGTTAGACCTGCTAACTCTGCATATTCTATCATTTTTAATTGCCAATCCTCCTTTTTAGGAACCTCACTCACCCGCCATTTGGGAGCTAAGAAGATCCGAGCTGCTGTAGCGGCATACATAAATATTTTTTCCTGACCCTCGGGTACTTCAGTCTGTACCATAGCTGTCAACTTTCCCCTTTTCTTGCAAGGAATCCTATTCAGAATAAGGGAATTTCCCTTTAAAAAAAGGGAAACGTTGACAGCTATGGTCTGTACCATTCCCAGAAGGAATGCCTCTGGTTTTTTTTGGAATTTTAAGAAATCATTTACAGCCCTTATCTTTTGATGGTCTAATCGGTATAGCATGGGCCTCGTCTTGTTCAGGTGGGTTTTCGTGAAAATGAGAGTACAGTGCAAGATCCATCTGCCCTATTCTGGCATTAAAATTTCCTGTCAGAATTATGCAAGATTCAGGGTGCAGGTGTTAGAAGATCTGCCATATCTCCTCTTCTCGGGAGAAACTGGCCACTCTCCAGGCACCCGGCATGATCTCCTGGTGACCTCCCTGTCTGCATTCCCGGCAGATGCAGGCAAGGTCGCGATCAGCGATCCTCCTCAAACGTGAGAAGAACACACTGCTCTCCCCCCCCTCCCAGGCAGGGGGAAAGAGAGAAACAGAAATGTATTTACATGTCTTTATTTCTGTCTTTGCAGCGTTACAGAGAAACACGTCTGCTCTCATCAGACTCCATCAAGAGAGAGAAAAAACTCCTCCTCCTGTACTTCCTGTACAGGTCACTCAGCTATTTCCGGTGCTTTGCACTGAAATAAGACTCTCCCTCTGTTCCCATGGAACAGTTCCAACATTCCCATTATGTTTTGCTTTCATGCCACCTGCTGCTCGCGGTCGCATTGCATCCATATCGTAACATCCTCCCCCATATGAATCAATGTGTGCTGCGAGCATCACGTGATCCAGAGAAGAAAACAAACAGTTGTTATACATATAACATTCCCCTGTTGTTTCAGTTCCACCCTTGGAACTACCCGCCACTGGTTTCCCCAGTGTACCTCTCTGGTTGTCTGTCTTCCAAGGAATAAGTGCATCTGCATTTCCTTGGTTAGGGAATGTAGTGTTACGCTTGGCAACTCCCTGTTGTGTCTTTGTCTCTGACTTAGACACAGCTTCAACCTGTCTTGAGTTGTCAACAATAGTAACACATGCAACAGCTGAGTTAGCAAACTCTTTTGAATACCTCTTGGGTGGTACACCCTTTGTACCTCTCTCAGACCTACGCATGAGGTGCTGATCCTCTCTGCTCACTGGTTCAGTCTCCGGACTCTTTGGAGAACCAGTTCCAATAGTAAACAGTGGTTTGTCCTTCACCTGTGAAGGTCTATCCATTGTGTGAGACTTCCTCTCAATGACTGTGTCAACTGAGCTCTTTGAGCTACTGCTGTCATCACTCTCAGTACCACTGAAATCAGTAAAATCCTCATCATCAGAATTGTCCTCTGTGGGAAATGTGTGAACAATTACTCTCTCCTGTTCAGGAGTACTCTCTAGAAATTTTGTGAGAATCACCTGACCAGATTCAGACAAAATTACTCTGTAGAGACCCTTTTCATAACCCACAAAAATGCCTCTGGCATTCTTTACTCCACCTGGAGCTTCTGTTCTCACATGAGACCCGAAAACCTTAAAATGGACAACAGAAGGTTTTCTGTGGAACAGTTTTTCAAAAGGAGAACATCCCAAACCTTTTGAATCTTTTCTCAACCACGTGTGACAATAAGACATTATCGACTCCGCCCAAAATTCATGTGGCAAATGTGAACTCAGCAATTGCGCATTCATCCCATTTTGCAATCTTTGTTCACCTGTACACAGACACCTCTGTTCCATGCTTCTGCAGAAACAGCAACCTTGTGCCTAATCCCTTTCTTATGCAGGAAATCCTGAAAATCCTGTAAAATAAAAACTGGCTTTTCATCTGTGAAAAGACAATCAATGTTAGCATCATGAACATTTTTAACCTTGTCACAAAACTCCTGAAACCTTTCTAAGGTTTCTTGTGGTTTCTCCATCACATATACCCAGACATAATGAGAGAATTGATCCACACACACAAGATAATATCTTGCATTGCCTCTAGATGGTGCTAGAGGACCAATCACTTCAGCATACACCCGCTGAAATGCTCTGTCGACCCGTGTCGTCTTCTGAACATTCTTGGTCACACCTGCGAGAGAGCTCATGTTAGAATCAGATGAATTACATTTCATGTAATCACTTTGATCAAAAGTCAACAAATACAGTCCATCTTTCTCTCTGGCAGAACGATACAGCTCTCCATCTTTGAAGATCTTGCAGCTTTCAGCATCATAGGACAACTTCAGTCCTTTCTTTGCAATCTGCGAAACACTCAGCAGATTGAACTTTAAATCAGGAACCAAATACACATTGTTTATAGTCAAGTTCAGACTCTCAAGATACACAGTTCCAATCCTGGTCGCTTCCAGCTCCTGACCGTTGGCCTGCTGCACAGTGAAGCTTTGCTTCTTAAACGTCGAAAACAGACTACTGTGTGGACACATGTGTTCCGTCGCTCCAGTGTCCAGAACAAAAGAGTTCTCCACTTCTGGTGTGGCTTTTAGTGACATCAAAGCCAGCGCAGGTTTCACCTGGGACTTGGTACGACTTTTGCCTGACGCCTCAGGCTTTGCAGAGCTCGCCTTAGCTCTTTTCTGCTGATGTGGTCTCTTACAGTTCCACTGAAGATGCCCAGGTTGACCACAATTGTAACAACAAACAACGCTCAGAGCTTCAGCTTGCTCTTCACTAGCAATGGCAGTGGGGGCACTACATCTCCGAGCCTCACTCCCCCTGTCAGCAACATCCGTTGCAGCAAAAACAGGAACAGCAACAGTTCCTTCACTCCCCCATCTGGGGTCAAAGCTTTCCTCAGCTTTCGATAGGCTTTCAGGAACATGGCCATCATCATCCTGGCTTTCCCCTTCTGGGGTAGTCATCCTTTGGCTCTTCCTTCTCACTCCAGCTTCACAAGCTTCTTGGAGCTTCTTAGAGAACAAAGCCATCTCAAACTCAAGCCTCAGCTCTCACTCTCGAGTCTGCTAAAATCCAATAGCTGGCTTGTTTACTCTTTGCACCTGGCAGCTAAAACGCTGGCTGCTTTGGAAATCCCCTCCAAGAGCAGTGTAATAGCAGACAAAACAAACTCTGTAATTCTCCCAGTGTTTTTCCAGCCTCTCTCAGTGCTCAGTCTTACTCCGTTGGCTGGTAAATTTCCACTTCCTTTTCAAGCTAACTATCTCTGAAGTAGTTGAAAAGACTGTGGTTACGTTGCTTAGCAACTGGACATTCCAGTCCTTATCAACCCCAAGAATTCGAAGTATGCAGGCCTCCTCTTTCAGAGCTGGTTTTTTCCAAACGCAGCTTTTGTGAACCAGAGAATAAATCAATCTGCGTTCACACTTTTAGCCCGAAATTCAGCATACCTTGGGGGTTCCATTGCTCCTTGCTTATCAGCAAAAACGTCTGCTCCGGTGTCCATCCGCACGCTACCACACACTTCTTTGGTGCAGAGGATGAAGTACGATCCATCAACCTCTCTTGCATTCCATGGATCGAAACCATTGGCGAATGCTACCAATTTGTTAGAAGATCTGCCATATCTCCTCTTCTCGGGAGAAACTGGCCACTCTCCAGGCACCCGGCATGATCTCCTGGTGACCTCCCTGTCTGCATTCCCGGCAGATGCAGGCAAGGTCGCGATCAGCGATCCTCCTCAAACGTGAGAAGAACACACTGCTCTTCCCCCCCCCCCTCCCAGGCAGGGGGAAAGAGAGAGACAGAAATGTATTTACATGCCTTTATTTCTGTCTTTGCAGCGTTACAGAGAAACACGTCTGCTCTCATCAGACTCCATCAAGAGAGAGAGAAAACTCCTCCTCCTGTACTTCCTGTACAGGTCACTCTGAGCTATTTCCGGTGCTTTGCACTGAAATAAGACTCTCCCTCTGTTCCCATGGAACAGTTCCAACATTCCCATTACGTTTTGCTTTCAAGCCACCTGCTGCTCGCGGGCGCATTGCATCCATATCGTAACACGTACAGCTGTATAAAGCTGTATAGATTCAGGGTGCAGAGCTGTACAGCTGTATAGAGAGTACAGAGATGTACTCTTCTAGCGTTGACCAGTTGCTCTTGAACAGTTGCTTATGATGCATAAGGGGAAGGTAGACATTCGGACCTAAAGTCGATTATCAAGGCTGTCACTAAAGGTAGTATGGAGGTTGGTTGCTTTGATGCTGGTCGAGATCAGCACAGCCAGATCTTCTTTACGTCACCCCCCCCCCAAAAAAAAAAAAATCAGACAGAACAGCATGGCTGAATCCTCAAAAGCAAGTGCTTTGGTTGGAGGACCAAGACGTGCCTCTTTGCTAAATGATATCATAAAAACATGGCAGATGCCTTACTACTGCCAGCAAACAGTACACTTAGCGGATGTTCACATTAGGATAAAATAGCACGATGGGCATTAGGTAGGTTTCCTCTGAACACCCCAGCCGGGCACCTCTGATTTACAGAGGTGCTTATGTTTCCAAATATATGGGCTCTGAACTGTGCAGGGAAGCAGCAAGCTTCACATCCTGGTATTTGAGGTGACAGCTGGTTCTTGCTTGGAGTGCAATCAATTTGTTTTCCAGAATGAAATAGGATGGGAGGTAGATAGTATAGGAAGTTGCCTTATACTGAGTCAGACCACTGGTCCATCTAGCCCAGTGTTGCCTACTCTGACTAGCAGCAGCTCTCCAGGCTTTCAGGCAGGGGTGATTCCCAGCCCTACCTGGTGATGCCATAAGGGATTTTACCTCAGACTGTCTGCTTGCAAAGCAGGTAAGTGTTCTACCACTGAGATGCAGTCCTTGTGGGAAAACGTCTCTCTCCACCTATCGTTCTTTCCCTGCAAACTCCCCAAGTCTGTTTTCTGTTGTTGTTGTTGCTGTTATTAGTAATTTATTATTTATTGCATTTATACGCCACATTTTCCTCCAAGGAGCTCAATGGCATCTCATTTAATCCTTACAAAAACCCTGTGAGGTAGTTCAGGCTGAGAGGCAGCATCTCCGAGGGAACTTCATGGCCAAGTGGGGTTTTGAGCCGTGTGTCCCACACCCTAGTCTAACCACTATACCAGGCACGTCCAACTCCCAAGAGACTGCGATCTACTCCCAGTATAAAAAAACTGGCAGTGATCTACCCATTGTCATTTGGGGGAGGAGGAGCATGCATGGGGTGGGTGGGTGGAAGAGGAAGATTGCCCAGAGTTGTTGAGCTTTTTGGGGGGAGGATTTACCAGATTTGGAGGGTGGCAATTTGAAGGTGGAAATCTGACAGAGAATGAAATTGCCGCTATCCTTCCTAACGCAGCACCGTTTTGGGGGGCTGGGTGGGTGGAATCAAGGGATAACTCTCTTTAAAGACAAGATGAGAAGTCCTTACCCTGAGCAGGCAAAAACTAAGATTGCAATCTTCTAAAGTAATTTGTGCTGGCAAAGACAGAATTTTTGAAAATGTAATCTGGGCTGTTTGGCCCAATGAAATCATAGAGTCAAAGAATGGTAAAGTTGAAAGGGACCTCAGTCCAGTGCAACTCCTGCAATGTATTAACCACAGCTCAGGAATCCCTGGCAGATGGCCATCCAGGCTCTGTTTCAAAACCCCAAATGAAGGAGAGTCCACCACCTTCTGAGGGAATCTGTTTCACTGTTGAACAGCTCTTACTGTAAGAAAGCTCTTCCTGATGTTTAGTTGAAATCTCCTTTCTTGGAATTTGAATGCATTTGTTCAGGGCTTTCTGGATCAAGAAAAAACAAGCTTGATCCATCTCACCTGTGATAGCCCTTCAGATGGCTCTCATGTCAGCTCTCCACCTTCTCTTCTCCAGGATAAACATTCCTAACTCCCTTGACTGTTCCTCTTTGGGCTTGGTTTCCAGGTCCTTGATCATACTGATCACCCTCCTCTGCACACATCCTAGCTTGCCAATATACTGTACTTCTTAAACTGTGCTGATGATAACTGAATTCAGGACTCCCAGCAGGGTCTGACTAAGGCAGAATAGGGTGGGACCATTATTTCCCTTGATTTCTGCTGATGCAGCAGAGAATAGCATTAGCTTTTTTGCTGCTTCATCACACCATTGGCTCATGCTGTTGTTCTGCTTTCAAGCCAGGGGTACACCATTCTATATTTGTGCATTGGGAATGAAATCTACAGTCATCTTCCGATTTGCATTCAATCACACACACCACAAACACACAAAAAGATGATTTACCTTCAGCTGCCCTCTTGAAAAAGACTTTGCAGCTCCCGCAGGTGAGTGCTCCATAATGGCACCCAGAAGCTTTGTCCCCACAGATCAAGCATGTCTTCTGTGGTGGGAAGTAATAGTCAATGGGCAGAACATGGTCTCTTGCAGACTGCAACCTTTGGAAGCAAAAGAGAGAGAAGGGCAAAGCATCAGATGTTGGCAAATGCATAAGAACTACTGGATATTAAAGAATATTCCAAAAAAATGTTTATTAGCGTGAACCTCAAAGAGAAATATCTTAAGACAATATTCTACTGGTACTTAACTCCATGTAGAATTAGTAACACTTTTGGCCAAAACATACATTGTTGGAGGTGTAACAGAATTAAGGCAGGGGGTGGACTAGATGAGTCTAGGGATTTATTTATTTTTTAAATAATGCCTTTCTGGACAGAAGTACTGAATTTTATGTACAGGCTATGATCTCCCAAGAAACCCTAAAATAGCTCTTGTTTCGATACTTCATTCTGAAGTCATTGATACCGATTACTGTACTGCTAACAACAGGAAACAGTGCATTGCACAAAAAATGGGGAAATAAAGGACCCTGCCCCAATAAATGATTGGTTAAGAAAACCTCTGCAAACTGTCTTAATGAGAAAGCTTACATATGAAAGAAACACAGTACTTAATAATCAAGAAAATAAATGTATTGAGAGGTTGGCCTTATTTTTACCTTTGTGGAATGGCAGCGTAAATGACAATATTTTTCATATTGATCACTCTCCTCTGCACACATTCCAGCTTGTCAATATCCTCCTTAAACTTTGGCACTCAGAACTGGACACAGGACTCCAGGTGGGGCCTGACCAAGGCAGAATAAAAGTGATACTATGACTTCCCTTGATCTGGACACTTGACTTCTGTTGATGCAGCCTTAAATTGCATCAGCTTTTATTCCTGCTGCGTCGCCCGATTGGCTCACATTACGTTTATCATTTCCTTTTTGGTATTTATTAACTTTTGGAATGGACTAATACAGTGGTTCTCAAAGTGGGTGGTACTACCCAGAGGGGCAGTGGTGTCAGCAGAGGGATACTGGAAGTGTCCAGAGTGGCTGGGGCAACCCAGTCAGATGGGTGGCATATAAATAATAAAATTATTATTATTATTATTAACCATCAGACTATACACTTCCGGGTCAACCACGAACATGAAAGCAGCTTCACCAAGATAAGGAAGATTCGAATGGAGTAAAAAGGGGAGTAGCGAAGGCAATGCAGCCCCCTGTAACTCCCAGATTGCAAGGGATGATGAAGATAACCCATGCACTGTGAGGTTTGGAGCTTACAGGGTTAACAGCTCTGTGTGTGTCCTGCATCTGGGGAGGAGCTTTTCCCTACATTCTGAGAAAGCTGAGTTCTTTGTCTGTGAGTTACTTTTTCTGCCAAGAGGCAGACACACCATGCCTGCCATCTGGGATGGTCTGTTTGTTATTTTATCATTCTTATGTAAATAAAGCTGTTAGAGGAACAACAGTGTGTGGACTCTCTCTCTTCTGCAAGCTCACTCACAAAAGAAGCATGCGCTGTGCCGCTCTGCTGCAAGTCCAGGAATTCTGTTGCTGTGGAAACGTACCGAACCCGAACATGCACGTTGTACTCTGCTGCTCCCTGCCTCTGACAGAGTCAGAGGATCCCATTTTAGACAGGTCCAAGTGGCACAGTGTAGGCAGACATCAGAGCTGGCTCCATATTGAGAAGCCTTGGACAGCAGAAACATAAGCAGCTGACCTCCTATTGTTGTTGCTGTTGTTGTTTAGTCGTTTAGTCGTGTCCGACTCTTCGTGACCCCATGGACCAGAGCACGCCAGGCACTCCTGTCTTCCACCGCCTCCCGCAGTTTGGTCAGGCTCATGTTTGTAGCTTCGAGAACACTGTCCCACCATCTTGTCCTCTGTCGCCCCCTTCTCCTTATGCCCTCCATCTTTCCCAACATCAGGGTCTTTTCCAGGAAGTCTTCTCTTCTCATGAGGTGGCCAAAGTATTAGAGCCTCAACTTCATGATCTGTCCTTCCAGTGAGCACTCAGGGCTGATTTCCTTAAGAATGGATAGGGTTTGATCTTCTTGCAGTCCATGGGACTCTCAAGAGTCTCCTCCAGCACCATAATTCAAAAGCATCAATTCTTCGGCGATCAGCCTTCTTGATGGTCCAGCTCTCACTTCCATACATCACTACTGGGAAAACCATGGCTTTAACTATACGGACCTTTGTTGGCAAGGTGATGTCTCTGCTTTTTAAGATGCTGTCTAGGTTTCTCATTGCTTTTCTCCCAAGAAGCAGGCATCTTTTAATTTCATGACTGCTGTCACCATCCGCAGTGATCATGGAGCCCAAGAAAGTAAAATCTCTCACTGCCTCCAATTCTTCCCCTTCTATTTGCCAGGAGGTGATGGGACCAGTGGCCATGATCTTCGTTTTTTTTATGTTGAGCTTCAGACCATATTTTGCGCTCTCCTCTTTCACCCTCATTAAAAGGTTCTTTAATTCCTCCTCACTTTCTGCCATCAAGGTTGTGTCATCTGCATATCTGAGGTTGTTGATATTTCTTCCGGCGATCTTAATTCCAGCTTGGGATTCATCCAGTCCAGCCTTTCGCATGATGAATTCTGCATATAAGTTAAATAACCAGGGAGACAATATACAGCCTTGCCGTACTCCTTTCCCAATTTTGAACCAATCAGTTGTTCCATATCCAGTTCTAACTGTAGCTTCTTGTCCCACATAGAGATTTCTCAGGAGATAGATGAGGTGATCAGGCACTCCCATTTCTTTAAGAACTTGCCATAGTTTGCTGTGGTCGACACAGTCAAAGGCTTTTGCATAGTCAATGAAGCAGAAGTAGATGTCTTTCTGGAACTCTCTAGCTTTCTCCATAATCCAGTGCATATTTGCAATTTGGTCTCTGGTTCCTCTGCCCCTTCGAAATCCAGCTTGCACTTCTGGGAGTTCTTGGTCCACATAATGCTTAAGCCTGCCTTGTAGAATTTTAAGCATAACCTTGCTAGCATGTGAAATGAGTGCAATTGTGCGGTAGTTGGAGCATTCTTTGGCACTGCCCTTCTTTGGGATTGGGATGTAGACTGATCTTCTCCAATCCTCTGGCCACTGCTGAGTTTTCAAAATTTGCTGGCATATTGAGTGTAGCACCTTGACAGCATCATCGTTTCAAATTTTAAATAGTTCAGCTGGAATATCATCACTTCCACTGGCCTTGTTATTAGCAGTGCTTTCTAAGGCCCATTTGACTTCACTCTCCAGGATGTCTGGCTCAAGGTCAGCAACCACACTACCTGGGGTGGTATAATTCCTCTGTGTATTCTTACCACCTCTTCTTGATGTCTTCTGCTTCTGTTAGGTCCTTTCCACTTTTGTCTTTTATTATGGTAATCTTTGTACGAAATGTTCCTTTCATATCTCCAATTTTCTTGAACAGATCTCTGGTTTTTCCCATTCTATTGTTTTCCTCTATTTCTTTGCATTGCTCGTTTAAGAAGGCCTTCTTGTCTCTCCTTGCTATTTTTTTGGAAATCTGTATTCAATTTCCTGTATCTTTCACTATCTCCCTCGCATTTTGCTTGCCTTCTCTCCCCCATAATTTGTAAGGCCTCATTGGACAGCCACTTTGCTTTCTTGCATTTCCTTTTCATTGGGATGGTTTTAGTTGCTGCCTCCTGTATAATGTTGTGAGCCTCCATCCATAGTTCTTCAGGCACTCTGTCCACCAAATCTAAATCCTTAAACCTGTTCCTCACTTCTACTGTGTATTCATAAGGGATTTGACTTAGATTGTATCTTACCGGCCCAGTGGTTTTTCCTACTTTCTTCAGTTTAAGCTTGAATTTTGCTATAAGAAGCTGATGATCTGAGCCACAGAAAAAAGGGAGCAAGTGCATAAAGAGCAGCTGGCAGACCAGATGCCCATGCTGGAAATGAGACAGAAGGAATCCTTTTTGAGATTTTGTGGAGTTGTGGAACAAGGATGAAAATATTAAAGAGAGACTGCCTATAGGATTAGTGGAACTCTTGAGGAAGAAAAAAGAAGAGATGCTGGAGGCTATTGACAGAGCTTTTGAGTTAGATCTGCATTTGCCAGAATGAAGAAGCTACCAGGGGATTGCCTGGTGGAATTTTCCTCCAGAGGAATCAGAGACAAAATTCTCAAAAGACAATGTGGTAAGAATTCACCTCTACACCACCTCCATTTGTTACTTGGGTTAGGGACCACCTTTTCAATAAACCACAGAACAAAGGAAACAATTTCAAGTCCAGCATCCAGATTAAGGGACCCAGCATTTTTATTTATTTTATCTATTGCAATAGGACAGCCCTCAACCCAACGTGCCAGTTGAGAAGGTCTGCCCCAAGGCACTTCGGTACTAAAGCTTATGTGGTAGTTCAAACACAGCAAAAAAAGAGCCATAAAACATCTCCACATACGTCAGGAAAGGTTACAGGTCATAGAAAACATGTATGGTGTCTTCCTGCTCTCTATTTCCCCGGCTATCACCTTGGTGTAGGGCTGGACGATATCTGGTTTTCAATAGCATGATATATCACCAGCTAAACATCACGATATCTTGATATATCACTGGTCCTGAAAGACCTACATTGGCTCCCAGTACGTTTCTGGGCACAATTCAAAGTGTTGGTGCTGACCTTTAAAGCCCTAAACGGCTTCGGTCCAGTATGCCTGAAGGAGCGTCTCCACCCCCATCGTTCTGCCCAGACACTGAGGTCCAGCGCCGAGGGCCTTCCGCGGTTCCCTCACTACGAGAAGCCAAGTTACAGGGAAGTAGGCAGAGGGCCTTCTCGATAGCAGCGCCCGCCCTGTGGAATGCCCTCCCTTCAGATGTCAAGGAAATAAACAACTATCTGACTTTTAGAAGGCATCTGAAGGCAGCCCTGTTTAAGGAATCTTTTAATATTTGACAAATTATTGTATTTTAGTATTTTACTGGAAACCATCCAGAGTGGCTGGGGAAACCCAGCCAGATGGGTGGGGTATAAATAAAAAATAAATAATAATAATAATAATATATCCTCGGCGGTGGAGGGCCCTACCGGGCTTCCCTGCAACAATGAAGGGCCCTGCTGTGCCTCCCCACAAAAGCAGAAGGCTTCACCAGGCATCCCTGCGGGAGGAGGAGCGCCTCACCACGCCTATCCGCAATGGAGGGCCTAGCCGGGAACCCTTGTGGAGGAGAAGACCCCCACCGTGCCTCCCCACAGTGGTGGAGGGCCTCACCGCACCTCTCTGCAACAGCTAATGCCCTTACTGCGCCTATCCACTACGACAAAGGGCCTCATTGGTTCTCCCCACGGCAGAGGAGGTCCTTGCCGTGCAGCCCCGTGACGGAGTAGGGCCACACCACGACTATCCCTGGCAGCAGAGGGCCTGGCCACGCCTTTCTACAGTGATGGAGGGTGCGCTTCCCTGGGGCGGCAGAGAGCTTTGCCGCACCTCCCCACGATGGTAGAGGGCCTTGCTGCGCCTCCCCATGGCAGTTGAGGGATTTAAAATGTAAAGTAGTAGATTTCATAAAACATATTAAATAAACTTCCATATAATATATTTAACATATTTTCAACTAATTTAAGAATAGTTCAAGTGATTTACTAGTCAAGTTGCATCTGCTTCCCCACTCAGAGGTCTAAGTACAATCTATGCATGCATAAACCCCACTGAGTTCAACTAAACTTACTTCTACTTTCCTGGGAGTAAGCCCCATTGAATTCAGTAGGGCTTGCTTGTGAGTAGACACGTGTTTGCTTGTACCCTCCCTATCATTCTTTTTTTAATTTTATTTTTATTTCATTTTAATACACCACATACAAAAAAGAAATATGAAAATAAACAAATATCCATCATCTCCTAGCAACTAAGAAAAAGAAAGAAAAATAAAACACTCACCCTCCCCATCATTATCACACAGTACCCAACCTCCCATTTCAGCAGAAGGCAGCCAGTTAAATCTTCTCCCATTTCCCCTGACACAGAAGCCACCCCCCCCCAAAAAAAAACTCACCCCACCAATCTCTCCCTTTTTATCAAAGGGGAGGGCAAGCAAGCAAAGACTTAATCTCATTTAAATAAATAAATAACCTTCCTTTTTAATATGGAGGAAAGCTATTTAGGAAGAAAATAAAAATAAAAGCACTTGCTCCCTTTTTTTCAATCCAATCCAATCAATCCTTTATTAGGCACAGCAAACCACACATTATAAAACAAACACCGTATACAGATTGTGGAAAATAAGAATTTGGCATAAGAATTTGCATAAATAATACAGTATAACACTACCACATCACCGACCAATCAAGAACCACTAAATCTCTCTATAATGGCCCAGCCTTTCCTCATGGACAGCACTCAAAAATTTAGCCACTATTAGAGTAATTTGATCATTCCTGTCCAAGTGCAGGTCCTGAACCGTTGGCGGCATAGAACCGAGCCTGTTAAGTTGTAAGGCCTCTAACAATTGTCTTCTGGAATAAATGCCAAACTCACAAGAAAAGAAAATATGCTCCAACGTATCAGGTTCCTGCCTACCACATTTGCAGAGACGCTCTGCTTCTGGGAGAACTAAATATCTTCCTCTTACTATCATCGAGGGAAACATATTAAATCTGGCTGACATAAACAGCCTGCACAGTTCATAATTCTTCAGATTTGTCATGTATCCCTTTTGAAAATCTCTACACAAAGGGAGATTTAAATACAGAGGAGAGCAAGTGCTGTGCTTTGCAACCTCGAGAGTGGAGAGAACACTTTTTCCTGTAAAATTCTTCCTGATAATTTCCCAAGTATCTTTGGGGTCAGAATTTTCAAAGTCAACTAGATGAAGCCCTATTGAGTTCAATTTTCTCCTACAAATTAATGATAAATTGTAAATTGTATTATCACTTAAGAGGTCGTAAAGGAGAGAGTTAGGAGTTAGGGCTCTATAATGCAGGAAGATCCAATATTTCAAGGTTCTCAGCCATACTCTTACTGATAAAGGAAGTATTCCCAACTCACAACATATTGATTCATATTTAACAGAATTTGCAAGTCCTAATAATGACATCAGAAGGGATGCGTGAAATTTATCCAACCACTTAAACGTTGGGCACAAAGTTTCATATCAGTCACTTGCAATACAGCTGGAATATATCTATTTCCACCCCAAGGTGGTTGTCACCAATGGAAGCTAAGGCTCTGAAAAAACTCAATATGGAGGCAAATTGGCCGAAGTATTGGGAAATTTTGGAACAAGAAGGAGATAGATTAAAACTGCAGAGCTTTGATAAATTAAAAAACAAAGTACGAGATTGGCTTCATTATTATCAAATAAGGGAGATATATAATTTGGACAAAAAAATAGGTTTCCAGGTGGAAAAATCAAAATTGGAAACAGAATTGTTAGAACCTAAAACTAAGAATCTGTCAAGAATGTATAACTTGCTGTTGAAATGGAATACACAGGATGAAACGGTTAAATCTGTTATGATTAAATGGGCACAGGATGTTGGACACATTATGTTTGCTGACTGGGAACAGTTATGGACCACAGGCATGAAGTTTACGGCATGTAATGCCTTAAGAGAGAATATTATGAAAATGATTTACAGGTGGTACATGACTCCAGTCAAGCTTGCAAAAATTTATCACCTGCCTGATAATAAATGTTGGAAATGTAAATAATGTGAAGGTACCTTTTTTCACCTTTGGTGGACGTGCCCAAAGATTCAGACCTTCTGGGAGATGATTTATAATGAGATGAAAAAGGTATTTAAATATACCTTCCAGAAGAAACCAGAGGCCTTTCTCTTGGGCATGGTCGGCCAGTTGGTGCTAAAGGAGGATAGAACCTTCTTTATGTATGCTACAACAGCAGCAAGAATACTCATCGCAAAGTATTGGAAAACACAAGATCTACCCACCCGGGAAGAATGGCAGATGAAGGTGATGGACTACATGGAACTGGCTGAGATGACTGGCAGAATCTGAGACCAAGGAGAAGAGTCGGTGGAAGAAGAGTGGAAGAAATTTAAAGTCTATTTACAGAAATATTGTAAAATCAAGGAATGTTAGAAAGAGGTTGGAATTAAACTAAGTGGTTTTAGCAGGAAAGATAAAAGGATTAAGTAAAGAGGAATTCTTAACAGGTGAAAATGTAAAGTTACAATATATTAAGATAAGATATTAAGATAAAAGCCAAAAGGGTAAGGATTTGCTGAAACAACTATTGAATTAGAATACAAAAAAGGGAGGTGAGAGGAGGTCAGGGAAATAAGTAAATGAAAGATAAGATATGGAAAGACTGATTTGTTTTTAACTGCTTTCTAATTTTCTGTATTTCGTATTTTTTGTTCTTTTTTATTTTCTTTTTTCTATTTTTGTAATTTTTTCGAAACTTTAATAAATATTATTATTAAAAAAAAGGAATATATCTATTTCCTACAGGAGGGGGGGGGGAGATTTAATATGGTGAGCTGTCACTTTAGCCTTAGCTATTGCAGCACAGATATGTGTGTTCCAATTCATGTTATTTTTAAATACAATTCCCAGATAATTGAAATGCTTAACTTCTTGTATTAGATGTCCATTGATAATCCAAGTTTTTGGGTTCCCTCTCTTTGTAAATTGCAATTTTTTTGTCTTATCATAGTTAATTTTGAGGTTATAAAGTAATAAAAAACTGGGATATTATTTAAATAAGGAATATGAGCGGTTACATTTTGAAGAAATAATGAAAGGTTAGATAAAGAGAGATTAAATAGGGTAGGGGCCAAGATACAGCCTTGCCTAACTCCTCGGTTATTCAGAATTGGGCCTACAAGTCTACCATCTTTTGAAACTTTAACATATATTTGGTTATTGGAGTGTAAACTTTGAATCAATGTAAGCAGGTATGGGTCAATACCGAGGTGTTCTAATTTGGTCCACAATTTATTACGATCGACCGAATCAAAGGCACTTTTTAAATCTACAAATGCAACCAAAAGTCTTCGTTTGTTTCTCAAGACATATTTGTCCACAAGATGACTTAACACTAGACACTGGTCAAGAGTTGAAGAACCTGCCTTGAAACCAGCTAGACCTTTTGTAAGCATCCATTCTTCCAGTTTAATAAGCAGGAATTTGGCATAAATTTTACTTATGCATGGTAACAAACTAATAGGCCTGTAATTCTCTTGGCAATTCCTATCACCTTTTTTAAAAATCAGCACCACTATTGAGTTATTCCACGATTTAGGTACAAGGCCTAAGTGATTAATAGAGTTAAAGAGCGGGACAAGATTAATGGCCCACCATTCCACATTTAATCTCAGCAGATCTACTGAGATGCCGTCCATACCAGGGGATTTTCCTTGCTTAAACGAAAGAATTATCTTTTTCATCTCCTCAACAGTAATTTGAAATTGTGTGGTTATTGCTGAAGGTTTAAAATTTTCCATCTTAAAAACTTGGGAATCATAAAAAACAGCGGTAAAATGTGTAATCCAAGCTTCATCACTTATATTAGGGAAATCAGTGATAGCTTTTATTGAAAGGAGTGACCAAAAGGTTTTAGTATCTTTAATTTCTAATGCAGTAACAATTTTGGACCATTTGGCTTGTGAAAACACAGGTTTTTTTCCCAGGAGCATGTTCTTAAAAGCGTTTTTCATTTCAAAATAGGTCTTCCAGAGACCTTGGGAGTTAGTGATAGAGGCTTCTTTTAGACAGGTTCTGAGTTCTTTCTTATAGTTGATACATTCTTTATCAAACCAATTATACTTATTTGAAGGTTTGTTGCTGAACTGGAGATTTAAAAAGGAAGAAAATAATTTGTGAATAGTATTATAATAATAATAATCAATGTCTGCTAAAGACATCAGATTTTGGTTAGCCAAAGGTTCGAGAATAACTGGGTTATTTTCAAATACTGCTAATAGATCCTCCCTATTTTTATCACTTATACACATTCTTTTGGCATAACTAGTCTTATCGGTACTAATAGGAGGACAGGGGTCATTATTTCTAGAGCTTCTGTACAACTCTAAAGCAATTGGAAAGTGGTTACTCTCAGAGCGGGGTACCACTGTAAAAGAGGCAACTTCATCTATCATAAGGAAACTAAGGAATACTCAATTACACTCCTGCCCCTTTTGGAGCAGAAGGTAAAATCTCCTGGAATATCAGGCCGTATTGAGCCATTCAAAAATGCAAGATTAAATTTTATTTTTTAAAAAAATATTAACAGGCCAATCAAATCACATTAATTCCAAATCACATTAATTCCAAATTATACAACCAAATTTTTAATTTTTTTGTTGGGGGTACCCATACTTCAAGCTCCGAAAGGGGTCCAAACATCACTCTTGCTGCTGCTTTGATTAAACAGTTCTATCCGGTTCTGTCCAGATAGTCTTTTTGTTATTTTCTTCAACTTCTTGTTATTATCATATATTACTTTCTTTGTGATCTCTGATAATCTTCACAAGCGGGTGAAAGACAAACATCTCCTGTGAGGGTTTTACACTCTCCAAAAATCATATCACATAAAGGACAGACGCCATTTCCACACCTCCGTTAAAAACATTTGAACAGTCCATCCGTTGATTTACAGGCTTGCCAATCTATATCTCAGAGGGCCCTGCCAGGTCAAGATAACGTTCCGAAAACCATACATTCACATTCCAATGACCCTGGTCCTCCTCCCCCTCGTCCTCCTTAGGCAAGCCTGTCTTCACGAAATTCCATTTTTAGCTGCGTCATAAAACTTTCCTTCCATTCCCCGCTGTTTCCACCAGTTTTCTCTTTAATCGGTAATTCATTCCCACACAGTTCTTAGTCTCTGCTTGTGATTAATAACCGCAACAATTCTTCTCTCTGGAGGGGAGGGTTATTGGTACTCACATAAGGCAAAAAAAGAAAAGTTTTTCCCTCCCCCCCTTTCCGTTTCACTCCGACATACCAGTCTTTTAATGATGATTCTTCACTTGATTTATTTATCCAGCCCTTCGCTCCGCTCCCAGAGATCCCATTAATCAGCAGTCTTTACTCCCGATCTTCACTTGATGTATGTGCATTAGCTTCTTTCCAATTATATATTTCCAATTATATATTTCGAGCTAATGCGAACCAGTGCGCTGATTGGAGACAGCGTCAGGGAGAGCCGATCTCACACGAGGGCTTTGTGCCAAGTGTCCGCACCCCCTTCTTTCGAATCCGGGGGTGAATTATGGACACAGCTGGCAAGGGAGTCCCCACCATCCGCTTGGGGGGGCAAGGGAGGCTGCGTACTCCCATCACAGCCTCTTAATTACCTCGTGTGGGTCGGAGAGATGTTATTGTCGGCCATCTTCCAATGTGCCCCCTGGTGGCCCCCGCAAGATTAAATTCTAAAACCAATTGTAAGAGTTTTCCTTCCGCTTTATTAATAGTAATGTCCCTTGAATTCCTCCCTATTCTCAACGGAAGTGGAGCATCTTCGACTAGAGTTGATACATAGCGTTTATAGAGAACTGTATAATCTGATCCAATTCACGCATTGGTGTCCCCCATTACAATCAGGGGGATATTTGGAAATTTACTGCGTATTAAATACAGCTCTTCAGAGACTATATTCCAACAATAATCTGGTCTGGCTTCCGACTCTATGGGAGGGAAATATATATTTAAAAGAAGAATTTCCTTGTGAACATTGGAAAATGATAACAAATGTGCATACTGTCCAATATTTCTAATGTAATTAATTTTAAGGTTAGAAGACTTAAAAGCGAGGGAAGAGTCGGGGAGCTGAAGGTAAGAATTATCCTTTTCAAAAAGATGCCCCTTGATAACCAGGTGATTTCTGCCAGTTCAGAGGGTGAAATATTGTGTTGCAGAATTTGTGATAGTGCGTGGATTATTTTCCATTTACTATCCCACCTGTTAACATTGTCCATATTATTTCCAACTAAAACTACCACTTTTCGGTCCTGAAATAAACACAAAATTTTCTTAACAAACAATAAAACATAAGTTGGTCTTAACACTATTAGTATTAGATGGTCTATCAGAAAAAAATAAAGAATAAACCAAAACATTTTGTTTCAAAATGGGAGGTTTTCAAAGAATATTTGAAATATAATTACAGTAGTTTGAACTCTGTTGCAGCATTTGAGGAACTTCAGTAATAGTTGCAAGTTAGACATAAGAGTTAAGATATATTAAGAAGAAGTTAAATTATAAGTAATATGAAATTGAAATAAGGAATAGATGGGAGGTCGGGTCTATAGTGTTAAGAAGGGCTTTCATTGATCATCAGCAACCTCCCAACTGGTACAGATGTTGACACATCTTGCGAAAAATGTCTTCACCCTTTGCCATCCTCTGGGAGTTTTTATCTTCCCTTGATCTGCACTCAGGGGTAAATCAGGCACCCCTAAACTCAGCCCTCCAGATATTTTAGGACTACAACTCCCATCATCCCTGACCACTGGTCCTGTTACCTAGGGATGATGGGAGTTGTAGTCCCAAAACCTCTGGAGGGCCGAGTTTGGGGATGCCTGGGGTAAATCGTTTTCTCACCTTCCAAAGAGACAAAAATAGGCTAATTGCACCTTGGGTTCACTTGTCTAATCCAAAAGTTAAATCCAATTATAGTTTTATATAGTCCCAAGTACAGAAACCAATTCCAGTAGGGGCATTTTTCCAAATTAACTGCTTTGACTCTATAAAGCACATACAGGCTTCCTCACATGTGTGCTGTGATCCCTGCTTAATCAAAGCATATATTTTTCTGTGTTAGTGTTAACCTGTTTCACATGGTGCTTCTCCTGAAACCATTGTATCAATAGGGAAGATTGGCACATGTGCAGGGACAAAGAAATATGGTAATCAATTAACCTATTTTGAATGTTGGATTACACAAAAGTAGAATCTATTCAAAGACATGAAACACATGGGGAAACCTTCATACCCACATTACATAATTTGGTAAAATTTCAGCAATCATAAGTCTCAGCGATTGCTCTTTGACGATGAGCCAAACCTACATATAGTTATTCTCAATATATCAAACATGCGAAGAATTGAATTGTGTTGTGATTCTCATAAAGGATAAATGTTTCAGAACAATTCCCAAATGGTCGTAGGTTAGAAGTACATGCCCTGGTGGATTCAGGAGTATCAGCTAATTTTATGACCCCTGGCATTTCCTTTATCTGGAATGACTATCAACGGGAGGCCGCTGCTGGCAGGTAAGGTGGCTTACGAGACACCGTCGATGCAGATGGAGGTGGCACACCATGCAGAGACGATGGCCTTTCATATGACTAAATTGACGGGACACCCACTGGTTCTGGGGATGAGTTGGCTAACATGACATGATCCGGTGATAGGGTTGTGGGGTGTGAAACACAGCGCAGTCAAATACAACATTCCTAGAGTGGACTCAGAAAGGGGATGTCTGGACCAGCCAGTCGGAACTTCCTGTTTCCTCCTGGGCTGGGACAAACTTCCTCTACATGTGACCAGAGGTGGGTGTGACCTCACCTGTGCAGGTAACAAAATAGCTCAGGGGAGGCAGCCATCTCTCTCTCTGACTCCATTCCTCGAAGAAGCAACATCTCCTTAGCCTGAGATGCTTTCTTGGCTTCCAGCCAAGAGAGGACAAAGGAACTATCTCCTTATGGGATAGATTCCATGTGTATATATTTTGTAACCTAAGTCTGCCTTCTGGGATCCATTTGTGAACAGAATGTGTGAGTAAACTCTTTTATACTTTTATACAAGACTGTGTCATGTCTATTCTTTTTAAGAGGGAATAAAGGGGAATTACCAGGAAACTTATTTTAGAGGCTTATACAAGTCTGGCAAACCTATCCGCTGTGAAAGTATAAAGGGGACTATTACTCTGCTAAATTGTAGAACTTGTTAACACAAGTTGGGAAGGATATAATTAAACAATATATCCTCTCTTGCCTCCCTGAACATTCCCACAAGGGTGGGGGCAACGTTCGCTAACCTTTGGTTCCTCTTATTGTCAGAAGCACTGCTTGGGAATAGGTGAGCCTATTGAAGTGGGAGCAAGGGGGCGGAAGTACAGGGAAAACTCACTGGTGATGAAAACTTGATACCCCCACAGTACGTAGCTTATAGAGATGTGTTTTGTGAAAAGGAAGCTGACAAGCTGCCCCCCCCCTAGGCCTTATTATTGCAAAATAGATCTGGTTCCGGGGGCCAAACTACCTACTGGTAAGTTATATTCCATGTCTGAGGCAGTTACAGGCCCTGAAAAAGTTTCTCCAAAAGAATTTGGATAGAGGTTTCATTAGGGAATTTACTGCCTTGGGAGGGGGGGGTTCTCTAGTTGTCTTTGTGAAGAAGAAAGACACAGAAGACAGGAGGCTTGTATGTGATTATAGGATTCTAAACTGCCAGGTAAAGCCAAGGGCGTACCCTCTGCCACGCATAAGTGATTTGCTAGAGAGGGTGAGGTCGACTAAAATTTTTACCAAGCTAGATCTCAGAGGGGCGTATAGTCTGATAAGGATTTGCAAAGGAGACGAGTGGAAAACCACATTTTTTACAAGATTTGGGGCCTTGGAGTACTTAGTGATGCCATTTGGGCTGCAGTCAGGGACTGCCACCTTTCAGGCATTTATTAATCATGTTTTGGGAGGGATCCAGAACAACTTTTGCTTGTTGTACTTGGATGACGTGTTAATTTATTCAGAAAGCCTAGAGGAACATGTAGAACATGTCACAAAGGTACTGAGAAGGTTGAGGGCACACAGGTTATATGCTAAGTTGGGAAAATGACAGTTCCACGGGCTATTGCATTTCACCACAAGGAATGCACATGGAGAAGGAAAAGGTGCAGGCAGTGCTGGAATGGCAACAGCCCAAAACCAAGAAAGACATGCAGGGGTTCCTAGGATTTGTGAATTATTACCGTAAGTTTGTGCCCAATTACTCACACATCACAACACTGCTCACAGATTGCTTAAGAGGAAAGAAAGTGTTCCAATGGACCAAGGAGGCTCAAGTGGCCTTTGAAAGGCTAAAGGGGATGTTTGCTTCAGAAAAATATCTGGTGCATGTAGATCCCTACAAACCTATGGTGGTAGAAACAGATGCCTTGGACAGGGAGATAGGAGCTGTGTTGCTTCAGGAAGGCGAGAAAGGGGATTGGAGGCCATGTGCTTTCCACTCAAGTAAATTAAACCTGTATGAGCAAAACTACATGATCTGGGATAAGGAATTACTGGCTACACATGATTCCTTTAAGGTTTGGAGACATTTTTTTTAGAAGGTAAACTGCACCAAGTGGAGGTACGCACAGACCACAAGAACTTAAGAGTATTGGCACAGTGCGTCACTTAAATCAGAGGCAAATTAGGTGGGCAGTTTTTTGCTAGATTTAATTTTGAGATAGTGTATGTACCGGGGCCTCAAAACGCCCGGGCAGACACCTTGTCCCGAAAACCTGAATATAGGATGAAAAGGCAGCACCAGTGATGAGAGAAATTTTGAAGCCGGAACAGTGGCAGTGTGCTGCAGCAATGATGAGTGGTAGAGAGTTCTGGGAACAGACAGCTACATTCGCACAGAAGAAGTTAGCCGAGTTAGCCCAGGGGAGGGGAAAGGAAGAAGGTTTTGAGAAGAAAGAGGGGTTGTTGTATAAGAAAGGAGCTATGTATGTTCCAGAAGGGAATTTAAGAGCTACGGTTCTACGGCAACACCATGATAATCCTACCGCAGGCCATTTTGGTTTTAACACTAGGGCTCTCCCAGTTTGTGTCGGGCCCCACACATCAAGCAGGCCACACGCTGGATTTGATCTTTGGCGCCGGTATAGATGTGATCATGTCTCCTTCAATGAAGGTGCCATGGTCTGATCACTACGCACTGAAAGCCAGGATTGTTTTTCCACCCCCACCCTGCTTAGGTGGTGAGCCAATTTGGGCTCGCCCGCAGAGGCTGATGGACCCTGGTAGATTCCGTCAGGCCTTGCGGGACCTTGCTCCCCCTGGCGACTCATTGACTGAGCTTGTTGAGGGCTGGAATATCCAGCTCCTAGCAGCCATCGATGAGATCGCACCTAGGCGCCCTCTGCGACCCCGCAGAAACCGGGCTCCCTGGTTTACCGAGGAGCTTCGGAAAATGAAGCGGGAACTCAGACGGCTAGAGCGAATATGGCGGGGTGCCCGTGACGGAGCCTCAAGAACATCTTATAGGGTTTTTATGAAAACCTACGAGATGGCAGTGAAGGCTGCTAAGAAGTCCTACTTCTCGGCCTCCATTGCCTCCGCTAGCTCTCGCCCGGCGCAATTATTTAGTATAATTAGGTCTTTAACGTCCCTTGAAGGACAGCCAAATTTAAATAACAATTCGACACACAGCTGTGAGGCATTTGCGAGCTTTTTTGCGGAGAAGGTCCTGTTGCTCCGCCATGACCTCCCTGCCAATTTGGATACAATAAAGGAACTGGAGGCCCCTCGACTGTCCTCGGGTCCAGTATTGGACCACTTTGACCGGATATCCCCAGCCGATGTGGACAGACTCCTCCAAGCTGGAAAGCCCACCACTTGTCCTCTGGACCCGTGCCCGTCTTGACTGATTAGAGCATGTCCAGACGAGGTGCGGGCCCCCCTGGGTGATATAATCAATTTGTCCCTTGGCACCGGGATATTCCCAGGGGAACTGAAGGAGGCAGTGGTGCGTCCGCTCTTAAAGAAAACATCATTAGATCCTTTAGATCTATCCAATTACCGCCCGGTTTCGAATCTTCCATTCCTGGGTAAGGTGATTGAGAGAGCGGTTGCTGAACAGCTTGGTAGGTTTCTGGATGAAACATCGGCTCTCGATCCATTCCAGTCCGGCTTCCGCGCTGGCCATGGGACCGAGACGGCTCTGGTCGCCCTAACAGATGATCTCCGCAGGCAGCTGGATCGAGGCGGGTCGGGGCTGCTGATTCTTCTAGACCTGTCAGCAGCCTTCGACATGGTCGATCACGAACTCCTGGACCACCGCCTTGCCGACGTGGGGATCCAGGGCACAGTCCTTCAATGGCTGTGCTCGTTTCTCTCTGGTCGGGGACAGAGGGTGGCGCTTGGGGGGGAATTGTCATCGCACCACTCCCTGGTGTGTGGAGTGCCTCAGGGTGCGATTCTCTCACCGATGCTTTTTAACATCTTTATGCGCCCCCTCACCCAGAGTTTTGGGCTGGGTTGCCATCAGTATGCCGATGACACCCAACTCTATCTGTTGATGGACGGCCATCTTGACTCGGCCCCAGATACACTGACCAGATGTCTGGAAGCTGTGGCTGGATGGTTTCGTGGGAGCCGGTTGAAGTTAAATCCTTCGAAGACAGAGGTCCTCTGGCTGGGACGGAGCGATTTGGGATTGAGGAGGCAACTCCCATCTCTTGCGGGGGTGCAATTAGTGCCAACATCGTCCGTTAAGAGTTTGGGTGTAATCTTCGATACCTCCCTCTCTATGGAGGCGCAGATTACAGCTATAACAAAGGCGGCATTTTTTCATCTCCGCCAGGCTAGGCAGTTGGCTCCTTATCTCTCTCGCCCTGACCTAGCCACTGTGATCCATGCGACGGTCACCTCCAGACTGGATTATTGTAACTCGCTCTACGTGGGGCTGCCCTTGAGACTGACCCAGAAACTCCAGCGGGTGCAGAATGCCGCGGCGAGACTCCTTACGGGGTCTTCGCTACGAGATCATATCCATCCGGTATTATACCAGCTGCACTGGCTCCCGGTGGAGTACAGGATCAGGTTTAAGGTGCTGGTTTTAACCTTTAAAGCCCTATACGGCCTAGGACCCTCGTACCTACGGGACCGCCTCTCCTGGTATGTCCCACAGAGAAATCTACGGTCTGCAAATAAAAACATCCTAAAGATCCCAGACCACAGAGAGGTTAGGCTGGCCTCAACTAGAGCCAGGGCCTTCTCGGCCGCGGCTCCAATCTGCTGGAACGCTCTGTCACAAGAGACTAGGGCCCTGCAGGACCTGACATCCTTCCGCAGGGCCTGCAAGACAGAGCTGTTCCACCAGGCCTTTGGTCAGGGCACAGCCTGACCCCCTCCTCTGGCAATCGGCAATCTGCACAGAATTTTGCTTGATGGTTGCCATTAATTTGACTTTAATTTGATTTGATTAATTTTATAATGAATGTTTTAGAATGTTGTTAGCCGCCCTGAGCCCAGCTTCGGCAGGGGAGGGCGGGATATAAATAAAATTTATTATTATTATTATTATTATTATAACAAGACAATGTATCAATTCATGAGGCATTTTTGGTGGCCTAAGGCAAGAGAAGACGTGGAGGGTTATGTAAGGGTGTGCAAGGTGTGCCAAAGAGCAAAGGGATCGAGAGAAGTACCAGCAGGGTTATTGAATCCCTTGGACAGGCCCAACAAGCCTTGGGAGGTGGTCTCTATGGATTTCATAACCGACTTGCCAGTGTCACAGAAGCAAACTGTAATTTGGGTGGTGGTAGACTTGTTGACTAAGATGGCACACTTTATACTGTGTCAAAGGGTGCCTTCCGCCCAACAGACTGCAAGTGTGATGGCCTGGGAATCCGATTCAGAGGATGAACCGGAGGAATCCCAGCCTGCACAGGAGTCCCCGCCTCCAGGGCCGGCTGAACTGGGGCAGGGCCTTGATTCTGAGGCGCCTGCACCTGTGCCAGATCCTCAGGAGCAGGCACCAGGTGAACCCATTCTGGCTCCAGAGGTAGTTGAGGACTCAGTGCCTACAGGTGAGCCTCCCCCTGGGCCCAGTAACCCTTCAGCCTCTCCTGAACTGCAGAGGCTCAGGGCAGAGAGGCGAAGGGAACTGGTTTCTCCCAGGAGGAGTGCTTGCCTTAAGGCCAGGAGAGGCGGGTCTCCTGGGGGCCGGGACCGCCCCTGGCCTCAGAGAAGATAAAGGCCAGTCAGCCCGGTCCCAGGTTGCGGGAGCAACGTCGTCATTGAAGAGCTGTTTCGGCCAGCACCCAGTCCTGTTCCTCCAGTGTTCCTGTCCTTGCCCGGCTCCTCGCTGTGGACCCCGCTTCGCCCGTGGAGGACTGTCTGCCGACCCTCAACTCAGGTCCTGGACCTCGCCCCATGGTAACCTCCCCAAGGGACCAGCACAGCAAGTATGTTCATAGACCACTTGTTTAAGCTACATGGGCTGCCACCAAGAATAATTTCTGACAGGGGAGTACAGTTTACCTCACAGTTTTGGAAGAAATTGATGGAGCTGCTAGATATTTGAGATGTTACACTAATTACCAACAGGATGACTGGGTAGGGAAGTTAAGTTTGGCAGCATTCGCGTATAACATAAGGTTACCATATTTTTTTCAATCAACCTGGGAACACTCTTCAACTTAAATGGACATTGTATAGGGACTGATTTGTAATTCCGGGGACTGTCCCCAGGAAACGGGGATTTCTGGTAACCTTAGTATAACAATGTGGTACATGCATCTACTGAGCAAACACCTTTTGTGGCTAATTATGGTTTACACCCCAGGGCCTTTCCGGGTCAAGAAGAGTTGCTGTCAGTGACAGAGGCTGAACAGCTCGTGGGGAAGAGGGGGTGTTTCCATGAAATGTTAAAAGAGACCTTGGAAGCAGCCAAGGCAGTGTACAAGCAAACAGTAGATGATCATAGACAAGAGGGTAGGGACATTAGAGTAGGAGATAGTGTCTGGTTGTCCTCAAAAGGTCTGCTGCTTAAGGGGAGGTGTCAAAAATTAGAACAAAGAAGGTTGGGACCTTTTGAAGTAATGGAGCAAATTAATCCAGTATCGTTCAGACTCAAATTGTCGGGTACCATGAGAATACATCCGGTGTTTCATAGATCCTTATTGTCACCATTATTCCAGCACATAGGTATCAAGAGGCTAAGGCAGCGCCTCCTCCGCCAGTAATTCTGGATGGTGAGGAAGAGTTTGAAGTAGAGCAAATTTTGGATTCCAGATGGTGTAGGAGAAGGTTGCAGTATTTAGTGGCCTGGAAAGGTAACGATTCATCCGAGAATTCTTAGGAACTGGTGAGCAATATTCATGCTCCAGAGTTTCATAAACAGTACTGAGACTGAGAGGGTGGTCAGAAGGGGTAGTAAGCAGTGAGAGCGAATGAGAGGAGAATCAGTTTGAAAGAATCAGCACCCCCCCCCGGTGGCTAGTAAGGAAGAAGAGGAGTGGGAGGGGCTTAGAGAGGAGGGTGATGTCAGGGCACATTTGGATCGTTCTGCGTCTCCTGACATGCAGCAACAGAGTAGGGAAGATAACATCTGGCAGGAGCCAGACGGGGTAGAAAATAGCTGGTTCAGTGACGAAGATGAAGCAGGGACCAGTAGGGAAGGGTTAATTCCTCCACAGGTAGAGGAGCAGAAGACTGAAACAGGAGAGCTGACTGACCTCCAAACTCCAAAAGTGTTAAGCTCTGACTCGGAGGGAGGGGAGGGAATTATGTCAGCACGTTTCAGGCACACAGAGAAACAGCTGAGGAGTAAGAGGAGGATCATAAAACTCCCACAATTTAGGTGTTGGAAAAGAAGCCGTAAATAATTGACGGCAACTGACTGAGACAATTCAGACTGATTTACTGTGAGCTCTTGTTGACTTGTACATAATGTAAAATAAAGACCATAAAAATCATCGAGCCGTGGTCGCTTCTGCTTGCAGAGGAGAGAGCACGTACTGACCTGACATATGGGGTGGAAGGTTTGCAGGCTATGAAGGACTTACAAATTTATTGACAGCTGCACGTATTATTATGCTAGGAAGTGGAAGGGGCAAGCAGAATATAAAATGGAAGAAGTGTGGGATATAGCTATTAACAATAAATTGACGTGTGCCATTAAGATAAGACGGGGAATATGAAGGAAATGATTTTGAGGAAATATAGAGGGTGTTTGTATAATTTGTGCTGTTGAAGGGGAAAGGGGTCAAACCATCACAAGAGGTGTTGAAAGTTTGGGAGGTTGGATAGTAACAATGGAATGGTCTCGGTGGTGGGGTGCACTTTTTTATTCTTATTTATTTATGATTATGACTTTTTTAAAAAGAGATGCTGTTTGAAAAATATGATGGGAGACTTCTGGGTCTGCCACGGGCAGTGGTGGATGGCATATGCACCTTCTCTATAAAAGCCTGAAAGATTATTTCGGGTCCCAGAGGGTCTAGTGGTGTCAGTGGACACTCTCACAGCGTTCCCAAAGATCCCGAGGGAGCTGTGGTAGCGCCGCGATTGAGCACAGACACACGCCGCAGTTGAGACCCCACAGCAAGAGGCCTCAAGAACCATCACCAAAGCGGCAACCTCTCTGAAATAAATGGATTTGGAACCAATTTGGAGAAGGTAAAAGGACTTAAATTATTGATCAGGAACTAACTGGATCCACACCAGGGAGGAAAAAAGGAGGTGCTCCCCTGTACATGGGTATCAAACTGCATGGAGAAAATCTGCAGGGGTAAATAAAAGTAAAGATATGAGGGTCGCTCATTAAAAATTTCTCCTGACCCACTTCCGGTTATTGTAGGAGGATGAAATTGCACACGTATAATGATACAACTCTCCATAGGTAACGTGGTAATTTGTAGCTCTGAACTCCTAAAAGTTTATTTGCTACCGGTGCTAACGTGGAGTAACGTCTGATAATGGAACCAGTTGAATGCAGAGCGGTCATAAGGCTCCTGTACTTGAAAGGGCGCACACCATGGGAGACATTTGATGAGATGAAAGGGACTTATGGGGAGGATGCCCCATAGTATGATGTAGTCAAGCACTGGCATCGTCAGTTCAAATGTGGTCAGACTTCGGTGGAAATGGCTCCCATTCCTGGGCAACCACAGTCCGCCTTTGATTAAGACACCATCCGGCAAGTGGAGGCAGCCATTTTGGAAGATCGCCGCATAACCGTTCGCTAACTAGCTGCAGACGTCAAGATCAGTGTGGGCTCTGTTGAAAAAAATCATTCATGACCATTTGCACATGGGAAAGGTGTCCACACAGTGGGTTCCCCGGCTGCTGACACCTTTCCAGAAGCAAGAATGAGTCCCATGCTCACAGGCTCTTTTGACCATGTGTCACGAAAACCATGATGACTTCTTCGCCAGACTAATTACTCAGGACAAAACATGGGTCCATCATTATGACCCAGAGACTAAATCCCAGTCCAAACAATAGAAGCACTCTGCCTCACCACCTCCAAAGTAGACACGTGTCCAACCGTCAGTGGACAAGTCATGCTCACTGTCTTTTGGAACCAGCATGGAGTAGTGATGATGGATTTCCTGGCAAAGGGTACCACAATTACCAGGACATACTACGCTACACTGCTGCAGAAATTACAGAAAGCCATCAAAATCGAGAGGTGTGGTATGCTGCTCAAAGGTGTCTGTCTCCTGCAGGATAACACCCCGGTTCACAACGCGCATGTTGCTCAGATGGAAGCATGGTCCTGTGGCTATGAAATCCTTCCTCACCCCCTTATTCTCCTGACTTCATACCAACGGACTTCCACCTCTTTCCAACCATGAAGTTATTTTTGAAGGGCAAGCTTTTTCCAGATGATGAAATGCTGATTTCTGAGGTCAAGTTGTGGCTTCTGACGCAACCTGACAACTTCTACAGATGAGGTCTCCATAGCTGCATAACGCGATGGAAGAAGTGTGTAGCTTCTTGAGGGTAGCTATGTAGAGGAGGACTAATAACTTGCCCAGTTTCGTTTGTCTCAGTCTATGGGAAGTACATCAGGGGAAAACTTTAATAAGCGCCCCTCATATCTACCCACTAATGAATTTATATATAAGCATACCAGTATAAGAACTGAGCTAAGACTGTGAAGTTGAGAAGAGTACTGGATGCACTATTTTAAATTTTGTGTGTGTGTGTGTGTGTGATTATATTCTGGTAAGATTGCCAAACTGTAAAAGGACTTAGATTAAATCTGAACAATGGGAAGGAGAAAGACAGAAAGTGGAACCTGGGCTTTGTGATCTATATAATTGATATCAAAGAATATTTTTTCTTTTTCTTCTTAAGCCAAAAGACCTAGACATCGCAAGACTGGAATTATATAACTTAATATTGGGAATTGCTTGGGATTATATTTAGAATCTTGAAAATAAACTGATTTGGGGGGACTGACATCAAGCAGAGAAAGCTTTTGAAGCTGTGATTTTTGTGTGAATATATTTTATTGTATTCTTTCCTCTCTTTGGATTTTGTACTGGTGTGGATTATATGGCTTTGTGAATTATCACTGAAATATGGATTAATTGGAGGGCTTTTTGAAGAGGCTGAAGGAGAAAATGGAGACTTTGTTGGTTAAAGGTATTTAAAATTTCCTTAAATTGGATAACGGGGGAGCTTTGCAAGTGGCTGAAGAAAAGAAAGGAAAAAACATTGTGGATTTATATGGTTTAACACCTGTCTTTCTAACCGTATTACAACTTTCTATTTGAGTAAAAGGCTGAACTTGATAGAACTTTCTGGGATCCTGTACAAAGCTCATGGCTGTGTTTGGGTGAAGGAGGAAAAACTGGAAACAGGAAAGATAAACAATAGAAAAAAGTGATAGTGGTAGAAGGGACAAAAGATAGAAAGACAGTGACACAGTGTGGTGGGAAAAATAATTACAGAGGAATTTTATTTTATTTTTTATTACCTCCCTTTCCATGAAAGGGGCGATAGCACCTGTAAGGAGTTTATGCTGCCAAAGCTAGCAGAGATAACACTCCCGGCACGCAGCCATTTCTGTATTGAAGATTTATTGCCAAAAAGTTCAAAGCAGTTACAAGAGTTCAAAAGGCACATCCATCCCAGGTTCAGTCAGATGAATCGACTGGCGATCTTTTTCTCCTCCTCCCCCAGCAGGACCATCTGCGCAATGCACGCCTCCTACTTCCTCTGTTCTGTGAGTAGCTAGTTCCGGGCACTGGCTCCCCCCTCCCTATTTCCTCCTCTGAGTCGGATGAGACACTGCTGATGAGCGTTTTAGGCTCTCTGTAATTGCCTCTCTCCCCCCTTGGCTCTTTAGCCGTCTCCAATTCCCTGACAGCACCATCTGCTGACATTTCAAGGAAATGACAAGTATTGATTTTTATTTTATGAAACAGGGAATTTAAAAGTAGAAAACCTTTTTAAAAAAAACTTTTAACAACTTTATTTGCAACATTATGGTAAACACAGCAAAAAAGCCACCTTCAGGACCACCAACAACTCCGGGTCAGAGAAAAGGTTCAATCTCAGAAGGGGAAGCAGTCAGATTTGACAGTAATTTTATTATAAATGAGGAAAGAAATGAAAGAAGGTATTCAGAGGCTGGAAAAAAACAGTTAAAAATACTATATTAGTAGCAAATTTGACAACAGAAATAAAAGAATTGTCACATAAAACATTAGAATTGGGGGGGGGGGAGAGAGAGAGTGCAAGAACTAAAGGCCAAAACTTCAAATTTGGAGGAATCTTCAAAGAAAGTACAGGCAGAGATAAAATAGACAAAGAGGGAGCAAGAGAGGATGAAAGAATATACAAAGGCAGTGAAACTACTTCAGGAACAGGGATTAGATGTGATGGTGGTCCTGGAATTAAATCAAAAGGACTTGACTCTTCAAAAAAAGAGGTGTACTGGAGGATTCGACGGATGAAAGAAGAGAAAAAATAATAAAAGGATTAGCTAATTTAATAGAACTACAAAAAGAAGAGGTTAATGCCACAATTCATAAAGTGTTTTGAGCAAAATCTAGATTTGCAAAAGCAAAACAATTGCTGGGAGACTGTTTGGTTATCTTTAATCCGAAGAGAATTAAAGAAAGAGTAATACAAATGCACTATCAAAAGAATATTCAGATTGATGACAAAAAATAATAATTTTGAAAGAAATCCTGATGAGAAACAGACATTGTACAAAAGAGGTAAAAGTTCTAACAAACTATTTTGAGGTAGATAAGGGGCTGCTGGGAAAGCTGTAATGAGATTTTTTTCAAAAATACAAAAGGGATCTATTCAAAAAAAGTTAAAAGAAAAAGAAACAAGAATTATGAAAGGAAATCACTCTATCAGAGAAAAGGTTGGTTGAAAAACCAGGAGATACAAGGATAATACAAGGTATTAAAATGTTGCAAGCTCAGCTCTCAATGTTAGTTCTCCAAGAGATGGAGCGTAAACTAAAGTATATGAAGAAGAAACATTTTGAATTTGCAAATAAACTAGGTAGACTACTTGCATGGAAAATAAAAAAGGAATAACATACAATGAAAAAGCAATAAGACAGGGATTTTTTGGATTTTATTCCAGACTGAACCAAGGCAATAAGGTGGACATGGATGAAATAGAAAGATATCTGAAGGGGAGAAATCTACCAAAATTAGCAAAAGACCAAGTTACTACACTGAATGCTCCAATCTTGGACAACGCAACACAAGACTATGGTCTCATGCTACACTCCAAAGGCCCAGAAGACGTCTGGATCTTTCTTCATCGTCGATTCAGGAGCAACTCGGCACGTCTGCAAAAACAAACACCTGTTTGTGTCCTTTACTCCACAGGAAGGTGCAATTCACCAAGCGGATGACCACACAATCTCCAGTCAAGGCTATGGAACGGTTGTGCTTCACAGCTTGGATGCATCGATACGTAACGTTCTTTTTGTTCCAGATGCTGCACACAACCTATTGAGCGTCTCGCAGCTGACTGAACAGGACATAGATGTTTTCTTCAAGAAGAGGAAGTGCACCATCACCAAGGAAAATGACTATGTATTGCATGCTGATTATATTGATCATTTATTTGTATTGCATTATGATGATTCTGTTGATGTTGTGCAGGGTGAAACTTCTTGTCTTGCAGATACTAACAAGGTTTTGCATGCAGGTTGTATTCATGATCATCACAGAAAACTTGATCACTTAAACTTCGAGGCAGTTTCCAAAATACCTGCCTTAGTTGAAAGTATGACTATTAAACCCTGCAGGTACCACATGAGGTATAAGGCATGTACAGCAAACAAGGTTAAAATGGCTGCGAAGGGTAAGGTATCTGGTAGACAAGCTACAGAACCATACCAGGTAGTGCATGTTGATCTTGTTGGTCCACTAGCACCCTCTTTGGGTGGAGCCAAATACTTTATGGTTCTCATTGATTCTTATTCCAGATATATTCACGTGTTCATTCTCAATCAGAAGCGTTCCCTAGGTTCAAGGAATTCTATGCTTGGTTGAAAAATGTGCATGGTAAACAGGTGAAGTGTTTATTTACAGATTGCGGGGGAGAGTTCACTTCTCAGCAGTTTGAAGCTTTTCTGACTGAGAAAGGCATTCAACATGACCTTTCAAGTCCACGGTCTCCTTGGATGAATGGACTTTGTGAAAGGGCAAGCCAAACATTGCTTCAAGGCTTGAAAACCTTGTTGCATGACGCCCTATGAAATGATGTTTGGCAAGAAACCATACATCAAGCACATGAAAATTTTTGGATCTGACGTGGGTTCACACACCACAAAGCTCCAAGTTAGGCAAACGTGGTTTGCATGCTATCTTTCTAGGATATCAGAAAGGTTCTTACAGAGTAATGATGACTGACACTGATACAGTTAGACTTACTAGAAGTGTTGAGTACAATGCCAAGTGGGGGGAGAATGTGGGAATTTTCCAATGTTATCCTGATGACAGTGAAGAGTCTGAGGATAAACAGCAGCAAAACCCCACACCGACTGAGGAAGGTTCTGATTCTGACTATGAATCAGATGATTCAGAGTGTTTCAAGAGTGCTAAGGCCTCTCTGCGACCCTCTGAAGGCTCTGATCAAGAAAATGGAGGAACCACTGTTCACTATAGGCCACTTTTCTCCTAAGAAAGAAGGGGAGAGTGTTGAAGACTTACGTCTGATTCGCAGTTCTGAAAGAGCCACAAAAGGTAGACCTCCAAAGAGATTTGCTGATGAATTTGCTAAAGCAGCCAAAGCTGTAACTGCTGTTAATAGCTCCAAGAAGGTATCTGAACCTTCAAAGTTCCAAGAGATCCAGGCTTTGGACTCAAAGGATGCTGAGCCATGGTTAACTGCCATGAAGGCTGAGCTTGATTCCTTAGAGAGGAACAAAACATGAGAGCTAGTTCCGACAGTTCCAGGGATGAAACTGCTTGACAGTAAATGGGTCTTCAAAGCAAAGACAGACCAAAATGGCAAGGTAGTCAGACACAAAGCCAGACTGGTTGCCAGAGGTTTTTCACAGGTACCAGGAGAAGACTATCACGAGACCTACTCACCCACCGTGAGATATGAGAGCATTAGGCTTATGCTCAAACTTGCTGCAGAGGAGACTCTAGAAGTTTCTCATCACGATGTGAATACAGCATTTTTGTATGGAACCTTAGGTGAATCACTTTGCATGCTTCCACCTGATGGCGTACAGGTAAAACAGGGATTTGTTTGTTCTGTGAAGAAGTTCCTATATGGTCTCAAGCAAAGTGCACAATGCTGGCACTCTAAACTCACTGAAGTGTTGTTTTCTCTAGGTTTTCAGCAAGGTAAAGCTGATCCATGTGTATTTGTCAAAGAGGAAGGGCAAAAGAAGCTGTATTGCTTATTTTATGTTGATATTCTTTTCTTTTGGAAGGATGTCAAAATGTACAATAACGCCCTAGCTGAACTGAAGGAGCACTTTGACATGAAAGATCTTGATAATGAATTCATTTTAGAATGCTGTATTATTTTACTGTTGTTAGACAGTCTGAGCCCGGCTTCGGCTGGGAAGGGTGGGATATAAATAAATTATTATTATTATTATTATTATTATTATTATTATTATTATTATTATTATAAAAAGAAGCTTATATAGTGTGTGAACCTGATATAAAAATCTCCTTGAAAAGAAAGCACCATTGTGGTTATTCCCAATATACTGTAGACATCTGTGCAAAAGAAGTTGAATATGGAAGGATAATGGGTTACATATAGGGATATATTAAGGTTTTTCAGAGATTGTTGTGAATTGGAAAAAAACATGAAGAAGTCCAGGAGTGGGTGACAGGGTGGCTTCAATACCACCAAGTAAATCAATTATTTAAGAAAGATGGGATATATGGTTTTATAGACCAAAGATCTGAATTTGAATTAAGATTGCTAGAAGTTAAAGAAAAACCACTACAGCCAGAATTATGTATGCACAGAAATGAAAATAAGAAGTTACAACAAAAGAGGAGTGGACTTTGAAATTATTGGACTATGTGGAAATGGAAAAACTGAACGGCAAAAATAAGAGACAAAAAAAATAATGTTTGAGGAAGAGTGGAGACCCTTTTCAGATTATGTGATAAAATACTATAGTCAAATAAAATCACACAAAGGAATTGAAATATAAGCAAAGGAATGAGAATGCTAAAGAAATGTAATGTAGGATATATGTTATAGGGGGGGAAATTGCATTTAAGGCAGTAGATGAACAATTTGAACAGAAACATCATGGAAATAAGGATGGGAAGTCAAAATGTTAAGAGAATATTGTATTGAAACTGAAATGAATTTGCTAAATTGTTTGAAAACCAATAAAAACTTATGAAAAAAATTAACCATCAGATTATGAAAAGATGGTAACACTGGATCAAGTTTATCAAATGAATTAAAGTTTTAATTTGGCTTTGAATAAATGTGCAATTCATTGTTACTGTTTTGAATTTTATTGCGTTATTATCTTCTTTAGTGAGTCACGCAAACCACTATTCTGAATGATGCTTTTAAAAGGTAGGGGGCACTTAGGATGAATTTATGAATCCAACAGGGCAGTGGCCCCCCAAAGTTTAGGAATCACTGGGCTGACACTTCCTTTACTTAATGCAGCCTCTGCTAACTGGGCACTCCCCAGATGTTTTGGACAACTCCCATCAGCCCCAGGAGATGTGGGCCAAAACATCTGGAGGGCATCAGGTTGGCATATGATGTTAAATGGTTCTCCAAGTGGTAGTGGTGGGGCTTTCGCCTTTCCCACAAACTCTTAACTCACAGTCCATGCTAGCAATCCAATCTCAACCAATTTAATTCCTTACAATTACAGTGCAGGGAGACCTTCAAAAGGCAGCAATTCTTGGCACTGGGGAGAACTTAGATGAAGCTGCCTTATTCTGAGTCAGACCACTGACTGACCTTGCCCATTACAGCCATCTCTGGATATTGCAACAGCTCTCTGTGGTCTCCAACATGTCCCTCCCCCCTTATATGTTGCCACCTGAAGCTTTCAACTGCAGGAGTAAGGCTTGAACCTGCTGCCTTCTGCTCAACTCCTAAGCTATAGCTCCTCACCACAGTCACTGGTCACCATGCATGAGCAAAACAGAGATGGAAAAGAACAGAGAACGTAAGAGCCTGCTGGATCAGGCCAATGGCCCATCTAGTTCAGCATCCTGCTCTCACAGTGGCCAGACAACTACCTGTGGGAAACCCCCAAGCAGGATTCCAGCACAAGAGCACTTTCCCTTCCTGGGGTCACCAGCAACTGATATCTAGAAGTACTGCTGTCTCCAGCCATGGAAGCAGAGCATAGCTATAATGGCTAAAAGGTAAAGGGACCCCTGACCATTAGGTCCAGTCGCAGACGACTCTGGGATTGCGGCACTCATTTCGCTCTATAGGTCGAAGGAGCCAGCGTTTGTCTGCAGACAGCTTCCGGGTCACGTGGCCAGCATGACTAAGCCGCTTCTGGCGAACCAGAGCAGCGCACGGAAACGCCGTTTACCTTCCCGCCGGAGCGGTACCTATTTATCTACTTGCACTTTGACGTGCTTTCGAACTGCTAGGTGGGCAGGAGCAGGGACCAAACAATGGGAGCTCACCCCGTTGCGGGGATTCAAACCACCGACCTTCTGATCGGCAAGCCCTAGGCTCTGTGGTTTAGACAACAGCGCCACCTGTGTCCCTAGCTATAATGGCTAGTAGCCATCAATCTCCACGAATTTGTCTGATCCTTTTTTAAAGCCAAAGAATTCCATCACTGCCTCCAGTAGTGTGCTGTGCCTTTGTACCATAGTCGCCAGGTGGGGGGGGGGGCTGTGGGTGCTCCAGCTCCCACAACAAGGGGCGCGTGGTCTGGCCAGGCATGAGAATGCTGCCTAGGCAGCGCTGAACAGTCAAGGACAACACTGCCACGACTCTCCTCCTTCTCTCCGCCTCCCGGGTCAGACCAGGAGCAGAGCTGCAGCTGGGAGCAGCCCTGTACAGGAGAGAGGCGTCACCACGGCAACACAGCTGCCATTGCCTCTCCTCTCCGCCCAGTGCAGGCCGCGACTTTACGCCTAAGCAGAGCTGAGGCTGGGTGTGAGGGAGATGGCTGCTCCCTCTCATGCGCAGCCCAATGCAGGACAGGAGTGGCAACACTGCTGCTGCTGCCACCTCTTCTCCACTCTGTCCCCGGGTCATGTCTGACCCAATAGCGGAGCTGCCGAACGAGGAACGAGGAGCCAGGCTCCAATGAGGCCTGCTCATGACCCCTCTCAAAAATGTGCCTAGGTGTGTGGGGCCAGGCCGGCGGGCCTGATTTGTACTTTTGCCCTGCCGATCAATGACACTTTATGGTTTACATTTCTGGTGCTGTGTTTTCTTTCTTTTTGCTATGCTAGAAGAGAAGAGATGTGCCGTGTCATGCAGTGCAGTGCCCCGCCCGGCCCCCTCTCAAAGACAGATTTTGAAGTTCGGCCGACCTGGAAAGGTGCTCAACCTCTCAGGACCCCATTTGTAATCTAAATATAATCTCCTCTTTTCCAGGCTAAACATACCCAACTCCCTCAACAGTTCCTTATAAGACTTGGTCTCCAGACCCTTGATCATCTTGGTTGTCCTCCTCTGCACACATTCCAGCTTGTCAAGATCCTTCTTTAATTGTGGTGTCCAGAACTGGACACAGTATTCCAGGTGTGACCAAGGCAGAAGAGAGTGGCACTATTACTTCCCTTGATCTGCACACTAGACTTCTGTTGATGCAGCCTAGAATAGCATTAGCCTTTTTTGCTGCTGCAAAATTGATTCATGTTAAGCTTGTAGGCCACCAAGACCCCTAGATCCTTTTCACGTGTACTGCTAGTAAGCCAGGTCATCCCACTTCTTGTATTTGTGAAGCTGGTTCCTCCTGCCTAAGTGTAGAACCTTACATATGTCCCTATTGGAATTAATTTTGTTAGCTTGCACCCTGTTCTCCAATCTGTTACGGTCATTTTGAATTCTGATTCTGTTTTCTGTAGCGACTCCTCCCAGTTTGGTGTCATCTGTAAATCTGATGAGCATCCCCTCAACTCCTTCTTACAAGTCATTTATAAAGACGTTGAACATCAATGGGCCCAGGACAGAACCCCGTGGCACCCCTCAGCTGTTCTCTAAGAATTCTCAAAGATTATAGACAGAGGCTCTGAGATTACATCCGCAAACTCCTTTAGAACCCTTGGGTGCAACTCATCGGGCCCTGGAGATTTGATTTCATTTAAAGTAGCTAGGTGTTCCCTGACCACCTCTTTTCCAATACCTGCCCTTCATTCTAAATTAAAACACAATGTTTAAAACATGCCAGATGCATCTCTGTGGTGAGGGAGGTCTACAGCTTCGGGGGTCAGCATGGAGAAGGCCCTCTCCCCCTGGGCCACGACCACCCCTAGCCTCTGAGGGTGGAGGAACTACCCAGAGTGCCCCTTTCCTGATCAGGGTCTGTAGGGAAGTAGGCAGTCTTTCAGTTATTTTTGGCCTGAGTCTTAATCCAACACTCTAAGCACTACACCACACTGCCTCTTGCACTGGGTGACAATTCTCATCAACCCCAGCTAGGATGGCCATATGATGCTGGGGATGATGGGAGTTACAGTCCACCTATCCAGAGGGCAAAATGTTGGGAGACACCTGAGCTGTTGCCCTACATCTGCTGGTGCACTTAAATCACAGCAGTGGGAATAAAAGCTTAGCAAATATTTCTGTTATGTACCAAGCTTGGATCCTAGAACAATAGGCAAGTAGGATCCTAGAATGCAACAACTGATTGGCTTGCAGGAAAAGACCAATCAGGCTCCAGGAGGAAGTTAATCAGCCCATTAGGCTGGTAGGATCCTAGAATGCAACAACTGATTGGCTTGCAGGAAAAGACCAATCAGGCTCCAGGAGGGAAGCTGAATCAGCCAATCAGACGGGACTCATTGTGTAAATAATGTATATAAAAGCCTGAGGTTTGGGGGGCAATTCAATCACTGTTTTACAAGCTGCAATAAAAAGCATGAAATCAGTATAGGACTCGATGAGTATATTTCAATTTCAGTTTATGCACAAACATAATCCAACCCCCTGATAATCCATAATCAATGTTTGAAAGGTCCCTACAAATATCGACAGAAGTTAAAATACATGCAAACAAACAAGATTTAGCATTTGGGTGTGGGAGGGTCAAAGTGAATTCTTCTCACCAAGTTGCCTCTTTTCAAGCTAAGAGCATTTCAACAGGGCTCTAAACTGCTTGTGTCTTTTTATGCTCCTTATGACTCCAAAGGGGGGGGGGGTCCATTCAGCCATGGATTATGCTAGATGGCTTTGTTGCAGAAAATGGTGCGTGATCAGGAGTGGCCTATGAAGCTCAAATACTGAGCTAATCCAGCCTTCAAATGGGGAAATTACAGAGAAAACACACACAAAATTGGTGGAGGTGTAAGAATTCTAAGGTCTCATGTAAAGAATAAGTATTCATAAATGCACACATATATAAGTATATATAAGTATCTGAAGAAGTGTGCATGCACACCAAAGCTCATACCAATGAGAAACTTAGTTGGTCTCTAAGGTGCTACTGGAAGGAATTTTTTTATTTTGTTTCGACTACGGCAGACCAACACGGCTACCTACCTGTATATAAACCACGTATCTGAAATAGTACAGGAGAGCAATCCTGAAGCCATTTTGACTCTCCCAATGACGTCAAATATTCCTCTTACATTACACCACCAGCAGGCTAAACAACTTACACACTGTTCAATTCCCTAATTACTGTGCATTTAATAAACACCATTTGTTTAGTCATGTCCATGTGGGTGAAAAAGTCAGCCACTGACAGGGGTGCCAACTGGAATAAAATATTGGGGGCAGGGGCAAATTGTCATGAATCTGCCCCATATCGATCCAGAGCAGACCTCAACGTATAGTTAGCAGAGTAAAAACTTAAAACACGTTGCAGAGTTCCCCAAAAATAAACCAGAGGCAATTAACTTCACCCAGTAGAGTTTTCACTACTGAAGGCAAATGAGCTTAGCGGTCACAAATTCAATTCTTCAGGATCGGCACAACCCATAGGAAATCCAGTTGTAGTAAAAAACTTTAACTTAGCTTAAACTTACAATAAGACTAAAACCTTAACCCTCAGCATACTGTGTACAAAACACCACACCAGAAGGAAAGAGAGACAGAAAGTGAAACCCAGGCTCCTTCTGGCCTATTATGATAGGGCACCATGACCTTGAGAGAAAGAAATAACAGAACCAGTTTGAACCAGCTGTTCAGCTTCTCTGAAGGAATAACCCAAACATCAGGAACATTCTGTTTGTTTCTAGGCACAAAAGAAAACTCGCTAGAAACTTCCAGCTTGTATCACACAGGGCTCCCAGTTACTGCCACTGTAGTTAACAGCACTCAAATTCCCACATTGCAATATTTGCATGAATAAACAACAAAGTGTCTGTGAGAGTTTAACAACCGTTTTTGTTATGGCATGAACTTTTGCGCGCGCATTCACCCATGGGTTTTATTCCATTATTTTCACTGATTATAAAGTTAGCACTTTTGTTGCATTTTCTAATAATTTTTTCTTGCACTTTCAAATTGAATTCAACCTCTTATCCCACATGAACACACATTTCAAGAAATAATTTAAGAGAAGATGATGGGAGTTTGCATGGATGCCTAAAAAACAATAGCTCTGGAGGCAACCACACAACGTTGGATTTGAAGAGACCAGAAAGGCCACATGCTGATTAAGTCACAGTTTTCAGGATGCTGCAAAACCATTGCAGAATTTTAGCACTGGTCTGAAGTGAATCAGACAATGTTGGGTTTTTGAGTGTATCCCCTGGTTTGAGTATCAATTACAGTGGTACCTTGGTTTACGAACTTAATCCGTTCCGGAAGTGTGTTCTTAAACCAAAGCGTTCTTAAACCAAGGTATGCTTTCCCATAGCAGCGGGGGACTCAATTTACAAATGTAACACACTCAACAGGAAGCGGAACATGTTCTGCTTCCAAGGCAAAACACCTACTTCCGGGTTTGCAGTGTTCTTAATGCAAGTTGTCCATAAACTACGGTAAGCTGTTCTTAAACCAAGCTGCCATTGTACTCCGTTTGTGGGGGTGCTGTAAAATGCTGGGTTCACACTGCAAAACAATTGCAAAACTTTGGTACTGGTTTGGAGGGGATCCCAGATTTCAGGGTTTGTAGTTAATGAAGCTAAAGTCAATCTTACAACATGGCATTGTGAGTAACAGTGGATCATTATCTGCACTTGGTCATTTTCATGGCACCTTTGACAGGAGCATGGTGTTTAAGAAGCCTGCAAACTCACCTCCCCAACCTCTCTCTAGCCTGTCAAGGATTGTGAGATTTATGGGTGCAGAACTTTCTCAATATTTCTCAAATGTTCCTGAATGTTCTGAAAACAACTCGCAGCTGTCGTTTATCAAGTTAATCATGTGAGACTCAAGGTCACTACTCAGTGGAAGATAATGTATCTTCCTGCCTGCTGGGCAGTTTATCAGTCAGTCTTTTCTTTCTTTCTGTTTTTCTGTCTGGTTTTTGCTTCTGTAACTGCACACGCTCCTAAGAGTAGATGATTTTGTACCTTACTAGGGATCCAGTAAGTCCTGTATGCTTTTGGACCTCAGTAAACTATTACTGAAGAATTCTGTTAGCTGTGTGTGTTTTACTCTTCTCCTACTCTGCCTTTTCCCTTTCACTGGAGTTGAGGCATGGAAACCGGAGGGGCGTTTGATTTTGCACCAGCCCTGTCAAAGCTCACACAACTCACAGAGCAACTTGTCTAGACAACCAAGAGAAGCCTTGACCCCAGCTGCCCCCTCTGTGGTTGCCCTATGGCCAGTAGGGTCAATGGTCACAAAGGATGGGAGTTGTTGCCCAGCAAAGGAAGGCTGTACACAAGCATATCTGTGGTGTAATGCATCAACATCGATTAAACTTTTTAGTTGCTTGTTACCTAAAAGGTGCCCAAGCAACTCAAATTTATAAGCCATTTCTTACAGAATCTTAAGAGCCTGCTGGATCAGGCCAAAGGCCCCTCTAGTCCAACATCTTGCCATCACAGTGGCCACCCAGATGCCCCAATGGGCAGTGTGCAGGCAGGATTCAAGCACAAGAGCACTTTCCCCTCCAGTAGTTTCCAGCAACTGTCATTGCTTCAGAAGCATTACTGCCTCTGACAATGACAGCACAGCATAGCCTTCATCATTGACTAGTAGTCTTCCTCCTCCATGAATTTGTTCAATTCTCTTTCAAAGCCTCCAAGTTGGTGGCCATCACTGCCTTCTGTGGGAGTGAGTTCCACAATTTAACTGTGCACCTCATGCACCTCAAGGACTTTTTTTCCTCCCTGTCCTGAATCTCCCAATTCAGCTTTGTTGGATGTTCAGGAGTTCCAGGGTTATGAGAGAGAGGGAGGGAGGGAAACTTCTCTATCCACTTTCTCTATCCAGGGTGGCGTTGTGGCTTTAGGTTTTTAATTGGTTTTAATGTAAGTTGCTTTGCGTTTGCCCTGTAAGAAGAGTGATTAACAAATTCAGTAAATGATTATTTACTGGGGGGCAAGAGGATGAGGCAGCCAAGAAGCACTAGTGGGCACTGGGGTGGCACTGACCCAGCCACTTCCTTTGAAAGCTACAGCCAGTTGAAACAAAGAGCAAGAGTCATGCCACCTCTTTGCCTGAAAGGTGGAGGAGGAGGTACTCTTAGGGCTTTACGCGAAAGGGGGAGTTTTTAGCATTTTATGCACAGCTGCACACTTGCCATATGTGTAAAGGCACAGCAACACAACTAGGTTCCTCAGCTCTGAAACGCAGAGCACAGAGGTCCCACACCCCCTCAAAGATGGATTCGCATGGGAGAAAGACCTGCACATATAAACACAGGCAACTCCCAATTTACGCTGAAGGAGCATCTCCACCCCCATCATTCAGCCAGGACACAGTGCCGAGGGCCTTCTGGCGGTTCCCTCATTGCGAGAAGTGAGGTTACAGGGAACCAGACAGAGGGCCTTCTCGGTAGTGGCGTCCACCCTGTGGAATACCCTCCCTTCAGATGTGAAGGAAATAAGCAGCTATCCTATCTTTAAAAGACATCTGAAGGCAGCCCTGTTTAGGGAAGTTTTGAATATTTAATGCTGTATTGTTGTTAACACTCAATTGGGAGCCGCACAGAATGGCTGGGGAAACTCAGCCAGATGGGCGGGGTATAAATAATAAATGATTATTATTATATTATATTACATGGGCGTCACATTCCAAGGCACCGTGCATTTAAGTGTACAGTGGTACCTTGGGTTACATACGGTTCAGGTTACATACGCTTCAAGTTACAGACTCCGCTAACCCAGAAATAGTACCTTGGGTTAAGAACTTTGCTTCAGGATGAGAACAGAAATTGTGCTCCGGCAGCGCGGCAGCAGCAGGAGGCCCCTGTCAGGGAACTGACATCAGAGACACGGGAGAAGGAGAGGGTCTCAGATTCTGCAGGTGAAGGTCCTAGCACAAGGGGGAGACTCAGCTCGGTGGAAGGGGAAGGAAATACGCGTGACACCAAGAGTCCAGGAGAGCAAGGGGAAGAGGAGGTGGAAGGGCTCCGGGATTCTTCCCTGGAAGTCAGTGAAGAGAGCCCAGGCACTCCGCTACCCACGCCCACCCTGCGCAGGAGACTCCTGCGCAATGAGAGGCGGAGACAATTAGGTGTCAAACAGCTTTTATGCTGGCAGAGGTTTAAGAAACGCCCACAGACAGATTCTGCCAGTGACTGAGGCAGTCAAGCGGAGATGGGCTGCGCAGTCCGAAGGGTTTAACCAGGGAACCAAGCACCCAAACGGGGTCGGTTTACGCACGAGTAACTCCAAACCACTACAGCCCCATTAGCTAAAGTGGTGCTTCAGGTTAAGAACAGTTTCAGGTTAAGAACGGACCTCTGGAACAAATTAAGTACTTAACCCGAGGTATCACTGTATATTTAAAACACCATTTAATATAAAAAAATCCTGAAGCGTTTCTGTTAGGGATTATTGGGGCAGAAATCCCCCCCCCCCAAAAAAAAATTTAAGTTGTTTATGTATGTGAGGAACTGTCAGCTTCTAACCTGCCTCCTATTATTCTCATTTGTGGTTTCCCTATTTGCCTTTGATATATGTTTTCAGAGCAATCTTACAACTTATAAACTTTCTCTGCTGCTCTGCGGTATTTGCTTTGATCCACCGTCATTAGCATGCTCTAGCCGGTAACTGTCCAGTTCTTATCTTACTAGTCTGTTCACTGCGACCTTGAATGTGCTTTTTGTATTCCTATGTGCACAGCACGAGGGATTGGATATGGCAAGAAATTAGAATTCCCTATTACAGCAGTCTTCTATTAGACAGGCTCTCCACCTTTTCAGGTGCCTTTTGAGGTCCCCAGACAAGTCTTTTAAATGATTTTAATTGTCCTTTTAAAATCATTCTCCAGCTCGCGCTGTTTGTATTCATAAAGCACCTTTAAAATTACAGGCTTTTCATCTGTGGTGATGTCGTTCTTTACACACTTCAGCTTAAGAGGAGCATCTGAAATTCGTTTCACAGCACTAATGAGTTGTCTTGTCCTTAACTGGGACTTCAAAGAGAATTTGCTAGTCATTTGAACTGGTGTTCAGCAGAGAGAACACCTTTTACATGCAAGCACTTTTAGTGTTGGTATTTTTAAGCTGCCTTTCTCATTTCTCTAAACAAACTTCTTTCTATTAAACTTGCTAGGTTTTTATTTAATCCAAATGATTCTGAGCAATGAATATACTTTATTTTATTTTATTTCCTAATGTGCTTGGGAGAAACTCAGCTGGTCAGTCACTTACTTCAAAAGGCTGTTTTCGTCTTCAAGCCTAAGAAATCTTCTTAATTAGCGGAGCTTTGACAAGTCCTGGGTTCTTATCTCTTCTCACTTCCCTACTACATTTGCAGGCGAGATTCTCTTACATGCTTCTCTCACATGCGTTCCCAAGGTAACCTGGCTATATCAGTTTGGAGGTCAAGTTTACCTCTGAGTGAACTCGGCTAGCAGCAGAGAAACAGGTTTTCTTTGCTTTGCATTTTGGGCCTTTGAAACAGGCTCTCTTTGCTTTGCATTTTGGGCCTTTGCAACCAAATACTTGATTGTTTCCTCTCTAAATTGGTGATTAAAATAAATGCATTTTAATTGACTACTTCATTGGAATGGTGGGAGCCCCCCCTCCCTCTGCTCAGGGCCAGGATCCTGAAACTCCACAGGAGCAGGAGGATAGTATCAACCTAGAGCAATGGTTTGCAGAGGGACACAGTTCAGAGACTGATAGTTGGGCCGAACTGGGAGAACAACAAGGGGAAGAGGAACAGGAGGAGAGAGAGCTGGTTGACTCCCCCTCACTGGAACATAGCTGTCAACGTTTGCCTTTTTTAAAGGGAAATTCCCTTATTCTGAATAGGATTCCTCGCAAGAAAAGGGAAAAGTTGACAGCTATGCACTAGAAAGCATGCAGCCTATTAGTCTTAGAGCTAGACAATTGGATAGGGTAGCCTCTCAGAAGGCTCAATGTGTTGGGATCTCCGCTCGGCCAAGCTGATAAAACTCATTTTCCGGCCGAGCCTTTGGAATCGCCCTCCCAACGAATAATTAACGACCTGAGCCTCTGATAAGGCCTCAGGCACATTCCCATCCAGCAGAGAATCCAAAATAGCACACAGAACTGATGAGATTTATGGCTACATCGCTATGCTTTATTTCTTACTACGCAGACAGCAAAGAAATATACATCCTCTTCTCTATGAAAAGCAGAGAGCAACTGAAACAAAGGAACAAAGGAACAGGAAACCACTAACGTCACATCCCGTCTCCTCTCCCATGAGACTTCCAACAGCCTGGAATGTCTCTGGAATGTAAACAGAGTCCTGTGACTCTATGCAGCTGCTCAGTGGCAAACAGAAACTAACACAATGGTGGAGGGATCACGTGGTTAGGAGACAGGAGGACAGAAATAGCTAGAGGGAACTGGGAGGAACTCAGTTGGGAGCACCTGCATGGTGAGAATGGACGCTGGATTTTGTGCTGTGTTTAATAAACCTTTCTGTTGCTGTAAAAGACTGCTTTTGCTTTGTGCTGTTATCTACAGAGATGGGGGCGGGATAAGCCTTGCCTCGCAGCCTGACATAAGCCCTGATAAGGACACCTGTTGATGGGGAAATTTTTCATTGCCTAGCAACTTGTTCAAGGCCATTTACAAGTTTCTTCTAGAATATTCTGACAATCACAATCTTCTCAGAACTGCTGGGAAAAGAGGCACCTTTCTCCACCTATGGTGGGGCTGCCCACAGGGTTTTTGTGGGGATTAAATGAAGAGGGGAAGAACCATGTATGAAACCGTGACCTTCCTGGAGCAAAAATGTGGGCTATAAATGCAAATTAATAACAATACATCTTAAGGTCTTAATAAGTAGACAAATTGTTCTCACGCCCACAGTTTCCCCACACACCCCTAGTTAGTTAAAATACTTTTTAACCCTACCACGGCAGCTAACATGAAAATAGAAAACGTTTATCAAACAGCTCAGCAAAAAAATCTAGAGGGGGGAAAACAGGACGAATAAGACATTTCAGTGACATTTAGTTCTACTCTGAGTTTCTTTTTTTTTTTTTTTTTTGCAAGTAAATTTTTATTCAAAATTTGTAAAGAAAAAAGTACAAACACATACAAAAATAAACATTTTAACATAACTTATTCATCCTATTTTCATGCTATACAAAAATAAAAACGTACAATCATACCAACAAATAATATAAACCTTGGGCTCTACTTAGCCCTTGACTTCCCTTCACCCTTTTGGTAAGTATCAAATAAATCCCAGGTAACGTAATTAGTTTATTAAAGTTTATAGTTATTAGCTGATAAAGTTTTTCTATTACCGCCAGTTCCTCCTATATCTCCGTTCCAATATATTTCCAAAATTTACACCAATTTTTTTGAAATTTCTGGTCATCTTGGTCTCGTATTCTGCTTGTTAATCTATCTAGCTCAGCATAATTAATCATTTTGACCTGCCAGTCACTTACATTAGGTATAGTTTCTATTTTCCAGTTTTGTGCCAGCATAATTCTTGCGGCTGTGGTGGCATAGAGAAATATTTTTTTATCTTCATTTTTTATTTCCTTACCCATAATTCCCAGCAAAAAGGCCTCAGGTCTTTTGGGGAAAGTATATTTAAAGACTTTTTTAAGTTCATTATAAATTGCTTCCCAAAAAACCTTCACCTTGTTGCATTGCCACCACATATGGTAAATGTCTCCCTGCACTTCACCACATTTCCAGCATGTCTTATTTTCTGATCTATACATTTTAGCCAATTTTGCCGGCGTGAGGTACCATCTATAGAGCATTTTCCAAACATTTTCTCTCAAGCTCGTACAGGCCGTAAATTTAATATCTCTATTCCACAATTTCAACCACTTTTCAAATTCGATGTTATAGCCGAAGTCAGATGCCCATTTAATCATTGCCTCTTTGACTTCCTCGTCCTTTGTATGCCATTCCAGTAATATGTCGTATAATTTAGACAAAGTTTTGTTTTTACCTTCTATTATTTCTATATTGAATTTTGATTTCTTATCCTCAAAGCCCATTTTTCTTTTATCTTGCTTTAACATATCATTCACCTGATGATATTGTAGCCAACCGGTGAATTGATCCTTTATTTCCTCGTACGGTTTAAGTTTAGGCCCTTGTTCTGAATTTCTTACCAAATCTTCGTAAGTGGCTGTCTTCCCTTCCATGTTGATCTTTTTTATTGTTAAGACCTCTACCGGTGAGATCCACCATGGTGTTTTTCTTTCAAGAAGATTCTTATTTCTTTCCCAGACCTGATATATTGGGCCCCTGAAAATATGATTTAGGAAAGCCCGATGGACTTTCACCTTCTCATACCAGAGATATGCGTGCCACCCATAGCAATTATTAAAACCTTCTAAATCCAATAGATCTCTGTTCTCCAATTTTATCCAATCTTTTAGCCAAAGTAGGCACGCTGCTTCATAGTATAAACTCAAATCTGGGAGAGCAAAACCTCCTCTTTCCTTTTTATCAGTTAATATTTTCATTTTAATCCTTGGTCTTTTCCCCTGCCAGATGAATTTCATCAGGGTTCTCTGCCATTCTTTACATTGTTTTAAACCTTTAATAACTGGAAGAGTTTGAAATAAGAACAACATCCTCGGCAAAACATTCATTTTAACCACTGCTATCCTCCCTAAGAAGGAAAATTTCATCCTCCCCCATATTTCCAAATCTTTCTTTATTTTTTGCCATGTAACTTCATAATTATCTTTATATAGATTTATGTTTTTTGCCGTGATCCACACTCCCAAATATTTGACTTTTTTCACCACCATGATTTCCACTTTTTGTTCTAGATCTTTCGTTTCTTCTTTAGTTAGATTTTTAACCAGCATTTTAGTTTTATTCTTATTTACCTTAAAACCTGCCACCTCTCCAAATTCCTCAATTTTTTGTAATGCTTCTTTTACACTATCTTGTGGGTCTTCCAAAGTCAAAACAATATCATCGGCAAAGGCTTTAATTTTAAATTCCCTCTTTCCTACTCTAATTCCTTTCACTTCTGTTGCCTCTCTCAGTCTCTTATTAAGTACTTCCAAAATTATAATGAATAATAAGGGGGATAGGGGGCAACCTTGTCTGGTCCCTTTGTAAATGTTAAAGTATTCTGTTGTATTATTATTTATCACCAGCTTTGCTTTCTGTTCTTTGTATATTGCTTCTACGCCTCTTCTAAATGTTTCGCCAATTCCCATCCTCTCCAAAACCTTCTTTAGGAAGTTCCATGATACATTGTCAAATGCCTTTTCGGCGTCTATGAAAACCAATGCAGCTTTTCTGTCTATTTTCATATCCAGGTATTCAATAATGTCAATCAGGTTCCTTACATTATCCCGTAGTTGTCTCCCTGGGAGAAATCCTGTCTGATCACCATGAATTTTATTAGTCAAGACCTTCTTTAATCTTTCCGCCATTATATCCGCAAATAGTTTATAATCATTATTTAATAATGAAATTGGCCTATAGTTCTTTACTTCCATAGTGTCGACCTCTTTCTTAGGAATCAATGTAACATAGGCTTCCTTCCAGGTGTTAGGTATCTTTCCATTTCTCAGTATATTATTCATAACCTCTCCCAGCACTGGTGATATTTGGTTAATTAATATTTTATAATATTTGGCCGGAAGGCCGTCCGGTCCCGGCGCCTTTCCAGCTTTCATCTTTTTAATAGCCTTTTTTATCTCTTCCTGTGTTATTATCTCATCCAGTGCTGCTCTTTCATCTTCTACAATTTGTTCCAGATGGAATTTTTGCAAAAATTGATCTATTTCTTGTTCTGTTTCCTCTCCTCTTTTATACAAATCCTTATAATATCTTTGGAATATTCTTTTTATTTCTTTTGGTTCTTCCATAATCACATCTCCTTCTTTTATTTTACTGATCATACTCAACTTCTTCCTTTCTCTCAGCTGCCACGCTAGATATTTCCCTATCTTATTTGCAAATTCAAAGTTCTTTTGGTTCATCCTCTTAATTTTCCACTCTATCTCTTGGTTAATTATTGTAGCAAATTTAGCTTGTAATATTTTTAAGTTCTGTTTTAAACTCTCTTCACTAGGGTTAACTGTTAATTTTTTCTCGTTTTCCATAATCTGTGTTAAAATCTGCTCTTTCTTTTTTTCTTTTTCTTTTCTTAGTTGGCTATTTTTCTGAATCAAAAAACCCCTCATAACCGCTTTTCCTGCATCCCACACCATGTCTATGGAAGTTTCTCCATTTAAATTCCACCTAAAGTATTCTTCAATTGTTTCTATAGCCTTATTTACTATCCTTTGATCATTAAACAAATATTCATTCATTCTCCATCTGGCTGTTTTAACCTCTCTACCTTTTAACTCCATGGAAACCGCGCTATGATCAGATAAAGTTCGGGGCCAAATTTCAGACTTGGTTAGGTTCTGTACCAGTTCCCTTGAGACCCAAATACTGTCTATCCTCCCCCAGCTCTGATTCGGATTTGAAAAAAAAGTAAATTGTTTTGCAGTGGGGTTTTTAAGTCTCCAAGCATCCGTCAATCCCAAATTATTTACCATGTCAAAGAAAGATCGTGGTAATTTACCTTCTTTCCCATCTCGTCTTTTTGTTGATCTATCCATATTCGGCGTCACCACCCCATTAAAGTCTCCCATCAATATCATTTTCTGATCCGTCCATTCCATTAATATATTGTCTAATTCCAAAAAGAATGCTGATTTTTTCTCATTCGGGGCGTATATTCCAACCACAACTATTTTTTCTCCATGAAACACCATCTGCACCACAACTACTCTCCCATGCTCATCTTTGTACAGTAATTGCGGGTCATATTTTTCCTTTATATAAATTACTACCCCTCTTTTCTTAACCTTGTCTGAAGTCACAAAGTCCAATCCCAGCCTTTTATTGCTTAATACCCTCTTATGTTTTCCTATAACATGCGTTTCTTGAAGACAAATTAGGTCCCAATTCTTTTTCAGCAATACATGTGCAATCTGATTCCTCTTATTTTTATTGTTCAAACCGTTCACATTCCAGCTTATTGTTTTTAAAGCCATCTGTTTAAACTCTTCTGACTAATTTAACTAGATTAAATAGACACTACTGTTCCTTACTCTCCTCCTCCTGTTCTTCCCCTTCTCCTATTAAGCTCTCCTCTTTTTCTTCTTCTTCTTCACTCCCTTCACCCTCCTCGTCTCTCTGTCGTTCCTCCCTTTCCGCCTCCCCTTCAACTTTCCCCAGGTCCTTCTCATATCTTCTCGCAAATTTTTGGAGTTCAACACTAGAGCTTAATTTAAACCTTTTTTCCTTAAAGTAGAATGAAATGCCTTCCGGAAACTCCCATCTATACAGTATCCCGTTCTTCTTCAATTGGTTTGTTAGTTTTTTATATATCTCTCTCCTTCGAAGAAATCTCGAAGGAATTTCTCGAAAAATAATAATTGGGTTTCCTTCAATATATAACCTTTTTATGTGGTTCTGTTGTAGTATTTCATTTCTTATTTCCAAAGTGTTGAACATGACAATTATATCACCTGGCAGCTTTTTCTTTCTGGCTCTATCTGATTTTGGTCTTATTCGAAAAATGTTTACTAAATAACCATTTATCTCCTCCTCACTCTTATTTAACCAAGTTGCCAGCTCTTTTATCATTTTAAATCTAATGTTTTCGTTTGGGGTCTCTGGTACACCCCTCAGTTTCAGGTTGGTTTGATTTTGCCGCATTTGCATCATAGCCATATTGTCCAACAGCTCTTCCTGAACTCTTTCTATCTCTTTAACTTCTGCTCTAATTCCATCCACCTCCTTCTTACTGGTTTTCATATCTTTTTGCACCTTTTTCATTGAATCATCCAAAACCTTAGTTCTTACTGATAAATCTTTAACCTTTCCTGTCAATTCCCCCACCACTCCCTCCAATTTCTTGTCCAAAATGTCCTGTACCTCAAGTAATTTTCTCTCAATATATTGTTCATTATTTTTAAATTCTTTCCTTATTTCGGCCATCAGGCTACTATAGTCTTTAATTTCTTTACTTTCCTTGGCATCCTCTTGTCTCGAAGGCCTCCTTTCCGCTGGTGTTGCCACCCCCTTTTTTGCACCGTTTGTCATTTTGTAAGCTTAAAAGGTCTTAGGGTCCACCACACTAATGTCTTTCAAAAAGAGATGAGGCACAGGATCGCAGATAGTCTCTGATGGGTAAATAAGTTACCGGGTCTGGCTTTGGGGTGTAATAACAGATAATAGGCGTCAGACTATTCACACACACACACAAAAAAATCAATCTTTACCTTTTATATTCTTTGCCCTCTTATAGGGTGCAATTATAAAAGTTTGGCGTCACCAAAGTTTGCCCTTTACAGGAGACTTGGAGGTTCTTCCGGAAGTGTTCTTTATGCTGATTTAAATTCTCCTATTTGGCTTTTGGTGCACGTCCCTTTAAATCTCAAAAACATGCAGAGGCATAGTAGATCAAGGGCAAGGTGAAATGGCAGATAACAGAGCCAAGTTAAGTCTCAAAATGGCTTCCTCCTCCCTTTTTTAACCCCATAGGGAAGTCAGATATAAAACCAGCGTTAAGGTCTGGGGGGGACCCAGGCTTTCTTCCACCCAATTCAAACCAGAAAGTTGATGATAGCGATACCGTCCTCAAAAAGCCTGCCGGTTAAGGCATCAACCAAATGCCCCAGAAACCTCCTTTCCTCCTCTCCAGCCCGGTAAAGAGTCTCTCTATCAAAAAAAAGAAAACTCAGTATTACCTTGCTTCCAACTCTTTGTACTTTGTGCTTTGTAAAATGTACTTAGTAACCGAGGATATTCCTTCCCCTCACTAGCGGTTACTTTCTTGCTTTTTCATTCACGTCTGCCAGCTTTTCGCTTTACTCCTTTATCAATCTTGCCGCCAGTAGTGAATTCCTCCTTCTTTTGTCTTTAATTACTTCTCTGCTGGGTACTTCGTTCAGCATTCCTTTTGTTTTTCAAAGCTTTAGAACTACTTCCCAGCTTTTCCTCTGTTGTCGGAGGTCCACCGCTTTCACTAGGAGCCTGAGGCTGCACAGCATGGAGTCTGATGCTTCCCCTTCTCGCTGCGGCTCCAGACTCTACTCTGAGTTTCAAGGTTGATCCAAGATGTCGTCCTGGGTTTCCCACATCTTCCCATTTAAACTAATGTGATAATAAATCCAAATTATTTATTGGGTTCCCAGTGTTACTGAACATGGTTACTTGATCCTAGAAGTGGAACAGGGAAGTTCAAAACTCAGCAAGTGTTTCAAGAAGCATAAATAACTGTCCTTCCAGATTGAGTTTTTTACCTCAACGAAGGTAACCTCCGGTTGCGGGCAGGATCCGTTCCAGAGCTCTGGTCGGATCCCGATGTCTCCGCAACCGGAGGGACCACTTCTGCGCATGCGCACACGGCAAAACACTTCTGGGTTTGCTGCTTTCGCAACCCGAAATTTACGTTACCCAAGGCTAACGTGAGCGCAGGTGCCACTGTATTATTATTATTATTATTATTATTATTATTATTATTATTATTATGTTAATGGGGGTGAGGGAAAGGTCTGCAAGGGTCTTTCACTTGTGTTTGCTGAAACGTAAGTGGGAGCCCTGATTGCACAGCGGATCCGACTAGGGTTCAAGCAAATTTGAGCAGGAAACCTTGCAGTGCAGCCTTGCTCAATGCAAGAAGGTCAAGAACTAAGCTGTTGGAGCTGATGCAGGTGGGGATGTCGCTGCTGTGATCCCACCCATGGTTTGAATGTTCATGGGTTCAGCTGAAAGTGTGTACCTGCCTCACGGAGTGTGGCAACCTGGTATACTGGCACTATGTACCACAATCCTGCTTCATGCATTCCGTGTGTGTGTGTGTGTGTGTGTGTGTGTGAGAGAGAGAGAGAGAGAGAGAGAGAGAGAGAGAGAGAGAACATGTGAACCTAAGAAAAGCCCTGCTGGATCAGGCCAATGGCCCATCCAGTTCAGCATCCTGTGTTCACAGTGGCCAACCAGATGATCCAAAGGGAACCAGCAAGCAGGATATGAGCACAAAAGCTCTTCTCCATCCACCTTCTCCAGGCCATGGATAATTTCATAAACGTCTATCATACTGTGTCTTATTCATCTTTCCTCTAAACTAAAAAGTCCCAAATGCTGCAGCCTTTCTTCATAGAGAAATTGCTCCATCCCCTTGATAATTTTGGTTGCCCTTTTCTGAACCTTTTCCAGCTCCACAATATCATTTTGGGGGTGAGGTAATCAATTGTTTCTACAAGGGTCTCCTGCAGATGCCACTATATCAGGAAGTCCATTTCATATGTCGTAGGAATCAGGGCTTGAATGTGAAGGCACATGCCTTTGGATCTCCCTTCCAGTGGCATAGCGGGGGGGGGGCAGAGAGGCGGTGGCCCTGGGCACAAAATTCTGAGAGGCTGTACCCCACAACAGGCTCCCTTGTGTGGCTGAGCTCCTGCTGCCTTCCGGAACCACAGGGAGGCAAGCTGCACCTGGGCAGGGGCCTTCGGGACAGCAGTGGTGCCTCCTTCTCCTTGTGGCCAGCAAAGGGATGTCTGACCATGCCATGCCCCTGGGCTGGCTGAGCTGGGAGGTGGCAAAACCACCAAGCCAAAAAGGCATGCAGCTGCCACCACCACTAGCAGCAGTGCCGGCAGCCATGTGCCTCGTGGGCTCTGCACATGCCCCCACCCCGGTTGCCCAATCCACCAAGGGGGCGCAACATTTGCCCCACCCTGAGCACAGGCAACCCACATTATGGCATTGCTCCCTCCTGTTACATATCAGGCCTGTGTCATGTTCATTATCCAGTTGTTGCCTGCTGAATCCTTGTTTTCAACAGGCTCTTAAAGTGGATTTTTTAAAAATCCAGTCTGTGTCTGTTTCGGATTCGAAATCGTTTTCATACGTATATTGAAGTGTTTCTTAGATTTTTTTGCTGTTAAATTTCTCTGAGATGTTTCAGAGGAAATGAGTCACAAATGTATTCATGTAATTAATATATTGTGACTAAGGATACTGTGAGCTACGGTAATTATGTCCTGACTGGAAAAGATGGACTTAGAAAGCTTTTCTGCTTAGTCTGAAGACCACCTCCCTCTAAAATACAAAATCAGCTGATGAACAAGATAAAAGCCCTTGAGGCTAGAGAAGGGGGTGGGGGGAGACACACAAATAACTACGGACTAAGGTAAAGGACCCCTGGACGGTTAAGTCGAGTCAAAGGTGACTATGGGGTTGCGGCGCTCATCTCACTTTCAGGCCGAGGGAAACGGCGCTTGTCCACAGACAGCTTTCCGGGTCATGTGGCCAGCAGGACTAAACCACTTCTGGCGCAACGGAACACTGTACAGTGGTACCTCGGGTTACATACGCTTCAGGTTACAGACTCCGCTAACCCAGACATAGTCTTCAGGTTAAGAACTTTGCTTCAGGATGAGAACAGAAATCATGCTCCGGCAGCGCGGCAGCAGCAGGGGGCCACATTAGCTAAAGTGGTGCTTCAGGTTAAGAACAGTTTCAGGTTAAGTACAGACCTCTGGAACGAATTAAGTACTTAACCCGAGGTACCACTGTAACAGAAACCAGAGCGCATGGAAACACCGTTTATCTTCCGGCCCAAGCGGCACCTATTTATCTACTTGAACTGGAGTGCTTTCGAACTCCTAGGGCAGGAGCTGGGACAGAGCAACGGGAGCTCACTCCATCGCAGGGATTCAAACCACCAACCTTCTGATTGACCCTCCTCCATGAATATAGCTGTTTACTTGGCCGTTTTCCTATGTCGTGAAGGATGAAATTTCAATTCAGTGGAGCAGGGTCAAGATATTAACTGGTATGCATGAAATTTCAGATATAGCTATACGTATAATCCCTAGTGTAGTAAGATAAGACCTTTGGAGCAGGCATTTAAAAAAAAAAAAAAATTATGAACCACCCTACTAGATAGGCCATTGGCCTGATCCAGCAGTCAGGCTCTTGTGCTTCTCCCTAAACTATAAAGCCCCAAACACTTTTGCTTTTCCTCCCATAGGAGCTTCTTCAAATCCTTGGGTGGTTTTGGTTGTCATCTTCTGCACACTTCGCAGTTCTGGTTGGGATTCATCTGTCTCAGGAAAAAATGGGTGAAAGATGAAGAGAGCAGGTTAGAGTTACAGTAGGGGGGGAAGGGGAGCAAGGAGGCAAAAGGGAAAGCAGCAAGCAAGCAGAGGGAGGGAGGGAGACAAATGGACCAACGGAGGAAGAGGGATGGAGATGGAGGAGAGCAGACCCAACCCAATGGCCATGGAGGAAGTCACTAGGGGAGCACAAAAGGCAGTGAAAAGCAAACCTTTTGAGTTTCTGGTCCATGGTCTCTCTGGCCTTCAGAAGCGCCAATGCAGCTCCTTACAAAGACTCAAGGGATTGGAGGGGGTGTATGTGCCAATACAGCTCCTTGCCAAGGGCACAAGGGAGTCTAGGTACCCCTATGTTTCCACTGACTTGCAATTACTACTTGTGCTGCCAAGATCATATATGAGACCAGTTCTTTGGACAATATATCTGTTAGTATGTGAGCGCCAACTCTTGGGGTTCCTTTTCTTTGTCTCAGCAGAGTTCCTCAGGCAGCCAGACTGACTCACACAGACACTAACGGCCTCACCACACTTCATGCCCTGATAAGGACACCTGTTGCTGGGGAGAATTATTGTTGCTAAGCAACTGTTCAAGGCTGTGCTTTGAGGCTCGTTACAAGTTCCTTTTGGCAATACACCAACAACAGCTACATTTGTATCATCAAAAATATTCAATAACATTACCGTAGTTTTGGACAACTAACAATAGTTTCTTCAGTAATACAGTATTTATCATTTCTGCCAAAATTAAATACCAATAATCTTGCACCAATTTACATTCCTACCAGAAAACCACCAATCCTTTCTGATATCCATGTTTCAGCTGCTGTGTTTAAAGATGCAGGAGGATGAGACTTGCAGAGGGAGGTCCAGCACCGCACTTGTCACTTTCCCCCCAGGATAACAAGGAACCATTAATGAGCACTCTCTCGGTTCGGTCAGTCAGCCAGCTACAAATCCACCTAACAGTTACTTCGTCTAGCCCACATTTTGTTAACAATTTTAACAATTTCTCTGCAAGAATGTCATGGAGGACAAGCTACACTATGTCCACAGCTTTCCCGATACACCAAGCCTGTAACTCTACCAAAAAAAGAAATGTGATTTGTCTGGCATGACTTGTTTTTGAGACTCCCATGGCGGATCTTAGTAATCACAGCATCCTTTTCTAAGCACTCACAGACAAACTGTTTAATGATCTGTTCTAGATGTCAAGCTGATCGGTTGGTACTAGGTACCTGTCAAATGAGCCTCATCAACTCAGAGAATGACCTGCAATGCTCCTGCAAATGATCTCAAGCTGGGGTGTGAGGGTTCAGTTGAACCTTGAGGTACCCTGGGCCTAAGATGCTCAGGTCTTTGTAACTTAATACAAGGACCTTGAGCCTGTATCGGTAGGAGACGGGAAGCCAGTGCAACTGTTCTAAAAATGGTGTCCCCAGCCAGAAGTTCCCATCAGCAATCTGGCCACAGCATTCTTACCCCAGCTGGAACTTCCAAACCAGGCCCAAGGGCAGCCCCACATAGAGCTCATTGCAGTAATCCAGCTTTAATGTTACCAACACATGGACTACAGTGGCCAGGCTGTCCCTGCTCAGGAACTGGCCAACCAGTCAAATATGTTAAGTGTTAAATCACTTTTGGAATTGCAGCCCCGGGAGAGGAATGGGGGGGGGGTGTTTCCTAACACCTCTCAGGACCCTTAACAAACTACAATCCCCTGGATGTTTTGGAGTAAGCCATGGCTGGTTACAATGGCATGATGACACTTTAAATATATAGTTTAGTTGGGCCACACACACCCAAACCTTCCTGGCCCTGGAAATAAAGTGAGGTTGGAGAGCTCTCAAAGACACCACAATCAAAGAGATTTGCAACCAAGCTAAATAGCCCCAGGGTCTCATAGCATAGCATTATTGAGCTGGAAGGGACCCAAGGGTCATCTAGTCCAATCCCCTGCAATGCAGGAATCATCGCTAACAAATAATAGACCCATCATGGAATTGTAGGGTCTGCTAAGAGACTACAATTAAACACTTTTAAATTACATTTTGTTTTAATGGGAAATAATTTCAGCACTTTCTTGATTCACCCATTGAAATGAATGGGACTAAAAAATGGTGGAAAGGTGACTCTAGTCTGTTTTTTATGATAAGTAGGGAGGGGACAAGCTGACAGTCTTCTATCAAATTGCTCAGTAAAAAATAAACCTGTTCCCAATTTGCAGCATTACAGGAAAAGACACAGGGATCATGAATAGCTTATTGAGCAGCTGTCACATAATTTTTAAAAACCTCATTAATGTTGTTTTAAAAATACAGTAACTTCTTATTGTAGTTGTATTTAGTTACTTTGCTTTATTGGGTAGATCTATGTCACTCACCACCACCAAAGTTCTGACTGCAGGCCTTATGACTGGGGGGGAGAGGGAGAGGAGACATCACCATCTGTCCAATGGAGCTGCAGTCCAGTTTCCCGTAAAATGAAAACAAGCTTTTCTATACTTGCCCGTAAGCAATCCATTAGGCCAGCCATCTGCACAAGCAAGATTCAGCTGTTCCGTTTTGAGGCAAGTGGGTTTTACCATCCAACAATAATGTGAGAAATAAATATTATTTAACAGCTCAGACTGTAATGCTTTAAAACTGCAACGGGGCCACGAGCTGCAAATGTAAAGGTCTAATCCAGCTCCGTTGACGTCAATGGGAAGCCTTTCCATTAGATTCCACAGAGGGATATGGCCCCAAAAAAGTATTAGGAAGGGAAAGGGTAGTCAACTACTGTGCTTAGAAAGTATATTATTTAAAATAAAAAATAAAAAACACTTGGGAAGCCTAGCTTAATTCTCATCCCCAATCTATGACATTTCTATACCTGAAGCTCCCAAAATGTTTCCCATGGGTGTGGGTGTGTGCAAAATTGATACGTTGAATTCAAGGATGAGACTCCGATGGGAATTTAAATACTTTGCTCCCTAAAAGTCCAACCCAAGTCAAAAACAATTTCTTGGGAAGCAACTGAAATGTTACAGTCACAGTTCCAGGTATTAGGCATGCAAAATCTTCCATTCTGACCTATTTCCACTTTGTCCTGGACGGAACCGATTCTTGCTGTGTGTACAAAATGGCCCAAATAGAAGGGTGGTTTAGGCATAATACAGTTGGATTCACACATGAATCAACTTTTGATCCGGGAGACCCAACCCCTTTTTCCCTGACTCTAAAGTTTCTATGGGTCAACATCAATGCATTGCCTAAGATGCTTGCAAGCACCACACAGGTACCATTTGCATTACTCACCAATAGTTTAAGGCTACTTATGGACAGTGACCCTTCCATGAAAATGAGGACTGGGGCAAGGGAGAGGGAGTTGCAGGCCAGAGCACAGGGCAGCATGACAGCTGTGTTTTTATCACTGAGCTGCATTTCTAGAAGGCAGGACAAAATGGCGGGCAGCTGAAGTCTTCAAACCAAAAGCAGCCCAATATGAGATTCATACCTACACACAAAGGGGTTCTCTCTGTGCCAATGTTTCAAAGTCCTAGGTAGGTTCAGAGTATGGAAATTCTGGCACAAGCACCTTCCCAAACGAGTCATGAGAGAAGCAACGGCAGTGAACTCTACCAGAATCTCACTCAAAACAACAAAACAATGCTACGTTCAGGCAGAGGAATCCAACTGTATTAGGAATCCAAAAAGTCACTATAGCCAATGAAATCAACACTTCAAAAAATTCCCCCGAAATCCTGATGTTCAGAGTCAGTCTAACGAAAGATGCATCATCATCAGGACTGAACAAACTAACAATTTACCCCAATAAAACTGATGTGGGTTTTTTTAAATGTGGTTTTTCTACACCCGATTGACAAGCTCAGCAGGTAGACTGCAAACCTGATGGTCTATACCTGTCAATAGCTCCAAAGCAGGGTGGGCCTTGAACCAGCTACCCTTAGATTGAAGCCTTCCTTTGGACCCCTGGCCTGCACCAATTCACACCCAAGCAAATTGCAGGAGATGTGCTCAAGAGTTCATGCAATCCACACACACCCAACCAACCTAAAATAAAACTCAGGCTAAAAAATACTGGATGCAAGCCTCCCCCTTCTTTTTGAAAACCTGGGATCTTTCCCCTCCAACTCACCTACAAGAGTTTTGCAAAACCCTACCAGCCTTTGGCGAGGACGGTCTTTGCATGTTAGCCCTTTACCTCATGTCTCCGTAGGCCCCTGTGTAGCTCTCCATCCACGGAGGGAGCTCCGTCTTGATGCAGTCAGCGGCAGGGGCAAAGGGCATCCTGCCCACCATGCCCCCGGGGTACAACACATTGGATGGTTGGAGCGTGGCACCCTCTTGTTCCAATGGGCCCTGGCTCCTGGCATAGCCAAAATAGGCGGGGGGGGGCACCTTCATAGAGTTGCCCTTCCTCGGTGAAGAAGTGGTGCCGTCTCTGGCTGGGAGTGCCAGCATAGTGGGGCGCCAAGGCAGCAGGCACGTCTCCAGCACGCCGGCACTGCGGCTCCCAAGCAGCACTGCCGGGTGCGTACTCCAAGGGGCTCTCTAGCTTGATGCACCCCCCATGGGAGGCTAGGGCCAGCTGAAAGTTGTAGTAGTCACGGTTCGGGAAGGTCCCCAACGGCTCCTCCAGCTCCAGAGAGCACTTGTAGAGGCTTGGGTGGCCCGGCATGTCCATGGCCAGCACGCCCTCGCCACCACCAGCGCCTCCCTTCTTGGCTTCCACGATCTTGCAGCCGTCCAGTGTCAGGGGCCAAGGGTGCGCGCCAGCGAACATGCTGTTGCTGTGGGTCGCCGCCATTTCGCCGACGCCAGGCGCATCGAGCGCTTCCACCGCCAAGCCCATGGAGGTGGAGACGGCTTTGTGCAGCTCCTTGGCACTCACGCCCAGGTAGTCAGTTTTGTCGGAAGGGGCTTCCTCACCTCCTCCGCGAGGCTCGCCTCCTTCTGCTTTTTGCTGAAGACTGCTGTTGCCCAGAATGTCTTTGAAGTCCCCGGGACGACTCTGGAAAGAGAAGCCTCCCAGCAGGGCCAGAGAACACGGAGCGGACGACGAGGGCGAGGACAAGGACGCCTCCCCCCCATCGGGGGACTGCAGCGTTTTGCTCACCTGGGACTGCTCTTCCAGCAGCAGGTAAGAGGGCGAACCCGAGTCTTGCTGGTAGGCGCTGGGCTCTTGCAAGCGGGACCCCGAGGAAGACGACCCTTCCGTCGCGGACGCCGACGCCTGGTGGCTGGGGCCAGCCTCCTCTCGCAAGGATCCGGGGCTCTGAAACACTTCGCGGACATTCTTAAACAGGTTCTGGAAGGCGCTCCGAAAAGCCTTCGCTGGCGGCCGGGGATTGACCCTGCCCAGACTGACGGGCACGTCCATGATCTCTCCTGGATGCTGATGTCGCTGGAGGGCAGGGCGGTGGGGGTCAGCCTGCTGTGCTACTTCTATTTGGCCCGGGGCAGGTCCTGGAGACTCCTCGACTGGGCGGGGTGTCAGCTGAGAGAACCAGGCTCTTCTACTAGCTTCCGACGGAGACCAGTAGCCGCAGGGCCACCCTTGGGTCGTGGGGCGCACGCGAGGCGCTCCTAAGTTGGAGCAGGTGCAGTGTCAATGGTGTGCGAGAGAAAAGCCGGTCGACCCTGGCCTATCGGATCCGACGTCCCCTGCCTCTGGAAAAGTAGAAGTCAAGGCTCTACTCCGCTGGGGGTGGGGGGTTCTTTTTTGTTTTTTCAACCTTCCCAGCCGGAGCAAAGACGCAGTCGTTGGCAGTTGTTGCTGCCGCTGCTGCTGTTGCAAACTGACGCCTCTTGCAGGGGTGAGCTGAAGTTACAATCGGGAGAGAGAGAACGGACGGACTGACGCTTTGGAGGCAAGGCAGACGAACCACCCGAAGAAAATGAACTCGAGCGCGCAGGGAGGGCGGAGACAGAGGCGGACGTTGGCGAACCGGAGGGAGGCTTGTGAGTCAGAAGGCCGGGGAGGAGAGGCTAGACTGGCCGCCCAATCGGCTCAGCGGCCGAGGAGATCCCCTGGATCCGGGGCGGAGAGATCGGCAACAAGTCGCGGTTGGTGGGAAATGAACAGGAGAAGTGGCTTCCCTGGGCTGGCCACACCGCGCGCGCTCGCGCTCGGCTCCGCTGCAGAGCCGTAGCTACGGGCGCCGGTAAGCGGCGGAAGCCAGCCGGTTTTTTTTGCCCGGGGTTGTTGCAAAAATGTGTCCTTTGTTCGTTCCCTGGATAGGCAGAGCCCAATTTCCTATCAAGGAATAGAGTCAGGAGCAACGAGAGTAGATAAAACCAGGCTTTATTTCTAAAACATTATCTCAAAAGAATTAAATCGGAAAAAGGTAAAAGGCGGATCTAGACGGATCCTCGTGAATTCATATGATTTTTTCATTCAAATTAAATAAAACCACCATGATACTGTAGACCATGTCTTACTCTGTAGACAGCATCAAAAAAATCATGCATCCCCTATTTCGTGGGGCCGCAGGGGCGCAAAAACATGGTTAAAAAACACGGATCCTCATGGATCCTCATGATTTTTGCACAAGACCAGCCCAAAGTCACAATCAGATAAAACATCATGGCCACGGGCACAGAATCCACCACAAAAATCACGGATCCACGGCTTCCTGGCCATACCGTGGCCCAAAAACGTGGTTTTGAAGCATGGATCCTCATGGATCCTCACGCTTTTTGCATTGGGCCAACCCAAACCCACTGTCAAATCACATATCATAGCCAGGGGCACAGCCTACACCACACAAAACTCGGATCCACGCCTGCCTGGCCATACCGTGGCCCAAAAACGTGGTACCGAAGCATGGATCCTCATGGATCCTCATGATTTTTGCACAAGACCAGCCCAAAGTCACCATCAGATCAAACATCATGGCCAGGGGCACAGCATCCACCACAAAAATCATGGATCCATGGCTTCCTGGCCATACCGTGGGCCAAAAACGTGGTTCCGAACCATGGATCCTCATGATTTTTGCATTCAGAGACCCTAAACTCGCTGTCAAATCACACATCATGTCCAGGGGCACAGTCTGCACCACAGAAAACTCAGATCCACGGTTATCTGGCAACGGCATGGCCCAAAAATGTGGTTTTGAAGCACGGATCCTCATGGATCCTCACACTTTTCGCATTGGGCCAACCCAAACTCACCGTCAGATCACACGTCATAGCCAGGAGCACAGCCTGCACCACAAAAAACTAGGATCCATGGCTTCCTGGTCATACCACAGCCCAAAAACGTGGTTTTGAAGCATGGATCCTCATGGATCCTCACACTTTTCGTATTGGGCCAACCCAAACTCACTGTCAAATCACACAACATGTCCAGGGGCACAGCCTGCACCACAAAAAACTGAGATCAACGGCTTCTTGGCCACACCATGGCCCAAAAACATGGTTTCGAAGCACAGATCCTCACGGATCCTCACACTTTTTGCATTGGGCCACCCCAAACTCACTGTCAAATCACACATCATGTCCATGGGCACAGCCTGCACCACAAAAAACTCGGATCCACGGCTTCCTGGCCATATCGTGGCCCAAAAACGTGGTTTTGAAGCACGGATCCTCATGGATCCTCATGCTTTTCGCATTGGGCCAACCCAAACTCACCGTCAGATCACACATCATAGCCAGGGGCACAGCCTGCACCACAAAAAACTCGGATCCACGGCTTCCTGGCCATACCGTGGCCCAAAAACGTGGTTTTGAAGCACGGATCCTCATGGATCCTCACGCATTTTACATTGGGCCAACCCAAACTCACTGTCAAATCACACATCATGTGCAGGGGCACAGCTTGCACCACAAAAAACTCAGATCCACGGCTTCCTGGCAACACCATGGCCCCAAAACGTGGTTTTGAAGAAGAAGAAGAGTTTGGATTTGATATCCCGCCTTTCACTCCCTTTTAAGGAGTCTCAAAGCGGCTCACAATCTCCTTTCCCTTCCTCCCCCACAACAAACACTCTGTGAGGTGAGTGGGGCTGAGAGACTTCAGAGAAGTGTGACTGGCCCAAGGTCACCCAGCAGCTGCAGGTGGAGAAGCGGAGATGCGAACCCGGTTCCCCAGATTACGAGACTACCGCTCTTAACCACTACACCACACTGGCTCTTTTGAAGGTCGGATCCTCACGGATCCTAACGATTTTTTCATTGGGCCAACCAAAACTCAACGGCAAATCACATATCATAGCAAGGGGCACAGACTACACAACAAAAAACTCGGATCCACGGTTATCTGGCAACGCCATGGACCAAAAACGTGGTTTCAAAGCACAGATCCTCATGGATCCTCAGTATTTTTGCACTAGATCAGCCCAAAGTCACCATCAGATCAAACATCATGGCCAGGGCACAACATCCACCACAAAAATCACAGATCCATGGCTTCCTGGCCATACCGTGGCCCAAAAACGTGGTACCGAAGCACGGATCCTCACGGATCCTCAAGCTTTTTGCATTGGGCCAACCCAAACTCACTGTCAAATCACACATCATAGCCAGGGGCACAGCCTACACCACAAAAAAATCAGATCCACGCCTGCCTGGCCATACTGTGGCCCAAAAACGTGGTTCCGAACCATGGATCCTCATGGATCCTCATGATTTTTGCACAAGACCAGCCCAAAGTCACTATCAGATCAAACATCATGGCCAGGGGCAGAGCTTCCACCACAAAAATCACAGATCCACGGCTTCCTGGCCATACCGTGGCCCAAAAACGTGGTTCCGAACCACAGATCCTCATGGATCTTCATGCTTTTTGCATTCGGCCACCCCAAACACACTGTCAAATCACACATCATAGCCAGGAGCACAGCCTGCACCACAAAAATCACAGACCCACAACTTCCTGCTAAATCCATGGCCTGAAAACGTGGTTTTGAAGCACGGATCCTCATGGATCCTCACGCTTTTTGCATTGAGCTACCCTAAACTCACTGTTAAATCACACATCATGTCCAGGGACACAGCCTGCACCACAGAAAACTCAGATCCACGGTTATCTGGCAACGGCATGGCCCAAAAACGTGGTTTTGAAGCACAGATCCTCATGGATCCTCACACTTTTCGCATTGGGCCAACCCAAACTCACCGTCAGATCACACGTCATAGCCAGGAGCACAGCCTGCACCACAAAAAACTAGGATCCATGGCTTCCTGGTCATACCACAGCCCAAAAACGTGGTTTTGAAGCATGGATCCTCATGGATCCTCACACTTTTCATATTGGGCCAACCCAAACTCGCTGTCAAATCACACAACATGTCCAGGGGCACAGCCTCCACCACAGAAAACTGAGATCCATGGCTTCCTGGCAACACCATGGACCAAAAACGTGGTTTTGAAGCACGGATCCCCATGGATCCTCACGCTTTTTGCACTAGATCAGCCCAAATTCACCGTCAAATCACACATCATGTCCATGGGCACAGCCTGCACCACAAAAAACTCGGATCCACGGCTTCCTGGCCATATCGTGGCCCAAAAACGTGGTTTTGAAGCACGGATTCTCATGGATCGTCATGCTTTTCGCATTGGGCCAACCCAAACTCACCGTCAGATCACACATCATGTCCATGGGCACAGCCTGCACCACAAAAATCACGGATCCATGGCTTCCTGGCCACTCCATGGCTCAAAAACATGGTTTTGAAGCACAGATCCTCATGGATCATCACACTTTTTGCATTGGGGAACCCCAAATTCACCCTTTATTCACATATATTGTACATAACCACAGATCTGACCACAAACATCATGGATCTACTGCTTCATGGCCCTGGCCAGATGCTACCCTGGATATATTGGCCAATTTTTAGGTGGGTGTGCTGGGATGGAGGAAACGGAGTCGGCTGAATCTCTATCCTTTAAGGATGGGCGTCCAATGGCTGGGCCAGAATAATTTCAGTTTGGTTTGCCAGCTCCCAGCTCTTCATGGGGCGCAATAGTCACCTGTAGCTGCCATCAGGGGTCCTGGTGTGATCCTGGATGCTTCTGTCTCTATGGAGGCATTGGTCACAAATGTAGCCAAACTGGAATTTTTGAATCTATGTCAGGTTAGGCAATCGGTACCGTACCTGTCCCTTTCCAACCTAGCCATGGCGATCCATGCAGTAGTCACCTGCATACAGTGGTACCTTGCAAGACGAATGCCTCGCAAGACGGAAAACTCGGAAGACGAAAGGGTTTTTGGTTTTTTGAGCTGCTTCGCAAGACGATTTTCCCTATGGGCTTGCTTCGCAAGATGGAAAAATCTTGCAAGTTTGTTTCCTTTTTCTTAACACCGTTAATACAGTTGCGACTTGACTTCGAGGAGCAACTCATAGTACGTGGTGTGGTAGCCTTTTTTGAGGTTTTTGAAGACTTTGGTGATTTTTGAAGCTTTTCCAAAACTTTTCCGACACCGTGCTTCGCAAGACGAAAAAAATCGCAAGACGACAAAACTCGTGGAACGAATTAATTTCGTCTTGCGAGGCACCACTGTACTAGACTACTTTAACTTGCTGTACACCTGAGCCGGGGAGTGCAGGGTATAAATGTGATAGAGAGAGAGAGAGAGTGAGAGAGAGAGAGATGCAGGGCTACCCTTGAGACTGCTCCAGAAACTCCAAATGGTCTAAAATGCAGATGCATGAGTTCTTACTTGGACTTTGTGGAGAGCCCACATTCAGTTGGTTGTTCATCAGCTGGATTGGCTCCAGGTGGAGTATCAAATCAGGTTCAATGTTTTGGTGCTAATCTTTAAAGCCCTAAACAGTCTGTGAACTTTCTTATCTGTGGGAATTATCTTCCAATACACCCCCATGAGTGTGACGCTCATCTAACAGCAACCTACTGGTGGTCCCTGGCCCAAAACATATCCAGCTGTCCTCGTCCAGAGCCAGAGCCTTTTTGGTGGAACACTTTGTCTAATGAGACCAGGGCTCAGTGCAATCTATCTCAGTTCTCTCACTTGTCATGGTGAGTGGGCTTGCACATTCCTATGACCCTTGTGAGCGAAGCCGTTGGGAATCTCGTACTCCCAGCAGGGTCACCCAAGGTGGTAAGGTCAAAGAAAATTAAATATGCTCAGAGTCCTGTAGTGATTTCATGCTCTTTATTGCAGCTTGTAAAACAGTGACTGAATTTCCCCCAAAACCTCAGGCTTTTATATACATTATTTTCACAATGAGTCCTGTCTGACTGGCTGATTCTACTTCCCTCCTAGAGCCTGATTGGTCTTTTCCTGAAAGCCAATCAGTTCTTGCGTTCTAGGATCCTACTTGTCTATTGTTCTAGGATCCAAGCTTAGTGCATAACAGGGAAGGAACTAGACAAAGAATGATCCAAGAAGTCCTCCACAGCAGAACAGGCAGATGATAACAAGTGGTGTGTTAAAACGGCTGTGAAGGCGGATGAAGGCTGCAGCAGATAGGATCCACCAGTTCGTCGTGACTACTCATGCCATCAGAACAGAGCCCTACTGCGAAGACTGTGCGTTGGTCGGCGTGCACTGATCTACACACATAAAACAAATTCACGCACAGGTGTCTTCCAAAAACCCAACCCAACCCCCCCAAACCCTCCCCCCATGGCGATCACTAAATGGCTACGGGGTCAGGAATGTGAAGCCCCTAGTCATGAACCGACACATGGGCGTTCAGTCATTCTGACTCAAGGAATCCATGACTGAGCAGCCCTTTTTAGGATCCACTATGCTCACCCCGAAAAGGGGAAGGGGCTGGAAACGGTGCCCTAAACATAGTATGCCTCCCTTTTTCCCTGACTGGATTACCGCGCCCAGGTGGAATCTCTTTTCCCATAGTTTGAATCCATTATTCTGCACCCTAGTCTCTAGAACAGCAGAAAACAAGCTTGCTCCCTCTTCAACATGACATCCCTTCAAATATTTAAACATGGCTATCATGTCACTCCTTAATCTTCTCTTCTCTAGATTAAACAAATCCAGCTCCCTAAATCTCTCCTCATAGGGCTTGGATTCCAGACCTTTTACATTTTGGTCACCCTCCTCTGGACATGTTCCAGCTTGACAATATCCTACTTCAACTGGACACAGTATTTCAGGTGTGGTCTGACCAACCAGAATAGTGTGGTAGCATTCCTTCACTTGATCTAGACACTATACTCCTATTGATGCAGCCCAGAATTGCATTGGCGTTCTTAGCTGCCACATCACACTGTTGACTCATATTCAGCTTGTGGTCGACAAAGACTCCCAGATCCCTTTCACTGGTACTGTTGTCAAGCCAAGTGTCCCCCACCTGTGCATTTCATTTTTTCTATCCAGGTGTAGTACCTTACATTTCTCCCTATTGAACTGCATATTGTTGGTTTTGGCCCAGCTCTCTAGGCTATTCAGGTCATTTTGAATTCTGACCCTGTCCTCTGGTGTATTAGCAACCCCTCCCAGTTTGCAGTCATTTGCAAATTTGATTAGCACGCCCTCTATTCCATCATCCAAATCATTTATAAAAATATTGAATAGCACCAGGCCCAGGACAGAACCTTGTGGAACCCCAATAGTCATTTTTTTCCAGGATGAAGGTGAGCCACTGATGAGCACTCTTTGGGTTCAGCCCATCAACCAATTACAAATCCACCTAACGGTAGCTTTGTCTAGCCCACATTTTACTAGTTGTTTTGCAATAATATCATGGGGGACCTTTTCAAAGGCCTTACCGAAGTCAAGGTAAGCTGGTACAAGGGAAAGCAGGATTGTAATTACAGTACCGTAAAAATTACTGATCACTTTGGATCAGCAGTCTCAACCTAACCCGCTATGTGGGGAGAGCCACGTGTTCCTTTGGAAGGCAAGTGGAATACAGTGTGATATACTGACAGCTGTTTTAAAAGATGTAACTGTAACTTAAAATCCAGTATCAGAAAAAAACAAAAATAGATGGTCCCTGTGTGGATAGTCATGTTTGCATGATGGGGCCACCTCCAGTGACCATGTGGCCTGATATAAGAGGGTTCTAAAATCAGTCCTGAAAGTAGACTGGTTGAGAATGACACACGCATAGCTTTTGCTCTGCCATTAACAAGGTGAGCTGAAGCAAATTCTTACCTCCCTTTGGGCTTAGCAATATTTCCTACAGCATTCTTGTTGAAGGGCATTGGAGAGTTAGGTGAGGGTCACTTTTCTGTTTTTCCATCAAGCCCCCAGACAAGAATGCTATGGCATCAGCCCCAAACACCCAGTCTCATAACAAAAAATACTCAACGGAGTTAGGGCTGAGGGTAGGGGAAGTACAATCATGATCTTTCCAGTCCTCTAGAAGCTGACCCTTTTGGTCATTGTGGTCATGGAGCCAAATATCTGTTCCCAAGTTTAAAGATCTAAACAAGTAAAGAACAAGCTTGCCCTTTGCATGCAAAAGCCCTGAAATTCAGCCCATTGCGCAATGGATCATGGGGCTGGGAGGAGGGAGGTAAGGACTAGCACCTTCTCTGCCCTCCACCTCCAATTTGAGAAGCTGAATGTTTATAAAGGCACTTAGCCAATTTCTGCCACGGAAATTCTGAACAGAAACACTCTGCAGGATCAGCCCCCAAAAGAAACTGCTCTATGGTCTCAGTGTTGGGAAATGGGAACAGATCTTGCTCATCACCAACCTTCCCTCCACAAATCAGTATCACTACGAGGCTGAACTGAACAGCTTGCTCCAGAGTTTTAAGAGATACGTTTCTGTGGTGTAGTGGTTAAGAGGGGTGGACTCTAATCTGGTGAGCTGGGTTCGCTTCCCCGCTCCTCCACATGCAGCTGCTGGGTGACCTTGGGCCAGTCACACTTCTCTCTGAACTCTCTCAGCCCCACCTACCTCACAAGGTGTCTGTTGTGTGGGTGGAAGGGAAAGGAGATTTTTAGCCACTTTGAGACTTCTTCAAGTAGAGAAAAGCAGGATATAAAAACTAACTCCATAAATAAGAATTCTATGGAAAAGGACCATCCCTGCCATGATGATGAAAACTATATATTTGGATTTTGCTGTATTATACCAACCTGTGGAATATGACAGTTCGCAGTTTCAAAATCTATTTGGCCACAGTGGATTGACAGTCTGGACACACGAAAACCTCTGGAAGATCTTTTGAATCAATGCCTATGTGAAAGCAGTGGTACCAGTCCTTGCAGTTTCCTTCACAGTAAACCATAGTTAGGTCACCACTGGGCCTCCTGCACCCTTCCTTCAAGAAACATAGTGACCAGCAGCCTTCAAACAAGGAAGGTAAAATATCTGAGCAATAGGTTAGTGTATCCTTCCATCCCTCTGGGCATGGTCGAGACACAGTAATATAACTCTCGTTCAAGATTTGTCTCTTCTTGGGAGGAACAGCATCAATTTCCACTTGAAAATATTTGTCTTGTCTTTCAAAATAGTTTTTCCTACAGTACTGTATTATTTCTTTTGCAATCCAGGGTCTAATGGCAGCCATATCCTTTTGTATGAACTGTAATTGGATGTTATTGCATCAATCACAGAGTGGTTCAATCCATGTTTGGAATCTAGATAGAACATGGTCTTCCTTTTATTTTTTGTTTTTAAAGAAATATTTATTCAAGATTTTTTACATTTATCACCCAACACATATAATCCCGTACCCAACAATACAGTAAACAAACAAAAAAGACATAACAGTAAAGATACATACAAAAAAAGAAAAAGAAAAAGAAAAAGAAAGAAAAAACCAAATTTTAGCATCATATCCAAATTCTTAATATTCATATTTTCCTCACTTTTGAACTTCCTCACATCTTCCATTCCTGCTCCAGGTTTGTAAAATTCTATACAGCAAATTATCACCTTGTTTCAATTTCTTATTTATATTTTCCCCATATTATGTCTCTAATTTTAGGTTTATTTTCCAAAAGCTTGAATACTTAATTAGACATAATATTAACCCAAAAAATTAACTTTTTCTCAAATTTCACCTATTCTCAGATTCTTATCAACTAACTTACTGGTGCCACATTTATTTTTACTCTTGCATCATCTTAACACTCATACAATTTACAATGTTTTTGTAGGTAGTCCTTGAATTTCTTCCAATCCTCTTCCACTGCTTCCTCTCCCAGGTCGCGGATTCTGCCAGTCATTTCTGCTAGTTCCATATAGTCTATCAGTTGCATCTGCCATTCTTCCAGCGTGGGCAAGTCTTGAGTTTTCCAATGTTTAGCTATCAGTATCCTTGCTGCTGTTGTTGCATACATAAAAAATGTGTAATCCTTCTTTAACACCCTCTGGCCGACAATGCCCAAAAGCAAGGCCTCTGGTTTCTTAGGAAAGGTATACTTAAATACCTTTTTCAGCTCATTATATATCATTTCCCAGAAAGCCTTAACCTTAGGGCAAGTCCACCAGAGGTGAAAGAACGTTCCTTCAGTTTCTTTACATTTCCAACATTTGTTATCAGGCAAATGGTATATTTTTGCAAGCTTGACTGGGGTCATGTACCACCTGTATATCATTTTCATAATATTTTCTTTTAGGGCATTGCATGCCGTAAACTTCACACCGGTGGTCCATAACCTTTCCCAGTCAGCAAACATAATGTTATACCCAATATCCTGTGCCCATTTTATCATAGCTGATTTAACCGTTTCATCTTGTGTATTCCATTTTAGCAGCAGGTTATACATTTTTGAAAGAACTTTGGTTTTTGATTCTAACAGTTCTGTTTCTAGCTTTGACTTTTCCACCTGGAATCCTATCTTTCTGTCCAACTTAAACACCTCTTTAATCTGAGCATAGTGTAACCAATCTCTCACTTTGTCTTTCAATTTTTCAAAACTCTGCAGCTTCCAAGAGTCTCCATCCTTTTCTAGTATTTCCCAATATTTCGGCCATTTGGCCTCCATATTGAGTCTTTTGTGGGCCTTCGCTTCCATTGGTGACAGCCACCTTGGAGTCTTATTCTCTAATAGGTCTTTGTACTTTATCCAGACATTAAACAGTGTTTTCCTAACAATATGGTTCTTGAAAGCCTTATGACTTTTAACCTTGTCATACCACAAGTATGCATGCCATCCAAAAGCATTGTTAAAACCTTCCAAATCTAAGACATCAGTGTTTTCAAGAAGTAGCCAGTCTTTCAGCCAGCAAAACGCTGCTGCTTCGTAATACAACCTTAAGTCTGGCAGGGCAAACCCCCCTCTTTCTTTAGCATCAGTTAATATTTTAAACTTATTTCTGGGCTTTTTGCCCTGCCAGACAAATTTAGAGATGTCTCTCTGCCACCTCCTGAAACAATCCATTTTGTCCATAATCTGTAGGGTCTGGAACAAAAACAACATTTTTGGCAATACATTCATCTTTATAACAGCGATTCGACCCAACAAGGAAAGTTTCAGTCTGGACCAACCTTCTAGATCCCTCTTAATTTCTGACCAGCATTTTTCATAATTATCCTTAAATAGGCCCAGATTCTTAGCTGTAATGTTTACCCCTAGGGTCTTCCTTTTAAAAATGATTACTATCAGTATCCAGTGGACTTCTCTGTCATTTACTGGAATAATCAAAACATCTTTCTTTAGCACTCCAAATCTCAAACAGTTCTTCAGAGCTTGCACTGGCAATCTTTGACATATCTGCATGAAGTGGCAAGTATGGTAAGTGGGAAAATTGTTCCATCATGACCTAGCTCTTTGGCCATGATCACCCTGGAGGCAAGAAAGGCATCTATTATGCGATCGTTTATCCAGTTTGATCCTTCCAGTGTGTTTATGTCATAGTCATACACACAGATGTTGCCAACTGAACCCACAAGTCCCATAGTTTGTAGACTGAGTGTGGGGAAGGTACAGTTGTGCCATGGGGGAACTGATGTACAAATAAGTGATTTGTCCAAACACTTCTCACTTTGTGTTGGGGCTGCTATCAAAAGAATCAATATTGGTCACTGTTAAATCCTCTTTCCCACTTTTTGGAGTGGAGGTCATCTGAGGCTGAGTGCTTTCCAGGTGTCTCTTAGATAGTTGGTGATCTTAAGGAGTCAAACCCCTCAGCAGCCTGCACTGAGTCAGCTGCTGGAGCTACTGTTATCTTTTCCTGAAGTCTGGGGAACTTTCTTCCTGATCTACTCTTCTGTCTTTTATTTCACTTCAACTGTGTGAGCTGCAACTGGCAAGGCTTCCCTGGTTCTGGTGGCATGCTGATAGATTTTGTGGCAGCTATAATATGGTAACAAGTCCTGGCTGATGGGTGCGCACACAATGTCCTGTACGGACTGTGCATGCATGGCAGCCCGTATGGACGCCGTGCGTGTGGCAGCCCGTATGGTCGCCAGGAGAGCGGCTGCCCATACAGCCTGTACGACCGCTGTGAGAGGGGCTGCCTGTATGGACGCTATGCGAGCAGCAGCCTGTACAGTCACCGCGAGAGCAGCTGCCCATATGGCCCATATGGTCGCTGCAAGAGGGGCTGCCTGTACAGTTGCCGCAAGAGCGGCAGCCCACACGGACGCCGCACAAGCGGCAGCCAGTACAGTGACCGTACTGTCACTCTCCCCCCAGCATGGCACCCTGGGGCACCATCACCCCGCTGCCCCTTCATATGCCCCTGCAGTCAATCAAATGTACTATGAACAATCTGAAGTCATGCTGGGCACAATTCACCACTAATCCTGTTCTTTTTCTAAAAACACGTGGTGGACTCCAGGAAAGCTGTCAGCAGGCACCATGATGCCCATGGGCACCACGTTGGAAACCCCCTATTTCAAAGTTTGCACTGACAAAATCTGTTGGCAAGAAAACTTGCAGTTAAACCTCCATTTATAATTACCACCCTCGCAAAGCAACCAACTTTTGTCCCAGAACCATTTGTAGCTGAATTGACGCAAGACAGGTGATTGTTTTTCATGGTTACTTTGGTGGTCTCCATCTAGTTGGTTTGATAATTTACATTCACAGGTAAGATCATCACAATCTCTGCCTTGGATATTCTTGAGGTTTAGCAGCGTCAAAAATTTCCAGGTGCTCTTCTTCACAGTGGAAGCTATGAATATGAATGTCATTTTAATTCAATGTTCTTGCTAATGCAGAACCATTTCAGATAGCGTTTGTATTTCGGTCATTCCATGGACATTGGTGTGATCTTACAATATAATTTGGTGGAGTCCATTTAACAATCATGCCGATCCATGAGGATTAAAGTATTTAATATAGTGTTTGTTCCTTGGCTGTGCTCTGTGGTTTTTGTGGTTCATTCTGTGGTCATATACATCATGTGTGATTTGATAGTGATTTCAGGGTGACCAAACATAAAAAACCTAAGGATCCATGGGGATCTGTGCTTCATGAGAATCTTTTTACAGCATGGCAGTGCCCCAAAGTGATCTGGCCATGAGCAGCATAGGTGGTCGGGTAATGAATATGGGGCGACCCAGAAAACTGTGGAGCCGTAAATTTTAAAAATATATATATATTCAATTTTATAAGGATAGGGAAGTACAGAAAGGGAAAAGGGGGAGGGGATAGATAGATAGATTAGAAATTTAAAAGACCTATAAAGATTATCAAATCCTACAAAGTATTACTACTACTACTACTAATATATTTGTACCCTGCCCATCTGGCTGGGTTTCCCCAGCCACTCTGGGTGGCTTCCCCAAAAAATGAAATAAAAATACATTAAAAAGTCACACATTAAAAACGTCCCTAAACAGGGCTGCCGTCAGATGTCTTCTAAATGTCAGGTAGTTGTTTATCTCTTTGACATCTAATGGGAGGACATTCCACAGGGCGGGCGCCACTATGAAGAAGGCCCTCTGCCTGGTTCCTTGTCGCTTTGCTTCTCACAGTGAGGGAACCACCAAAAGGCCCTTGGTGCTGGACATCAGTGTCTGGGCAGAACAATGGGCGTGGAGATGCTCCAAAAAGCATGAGGATCCATGAGGATCCGTGCTTCAAAACCATGTTTTTGGGCTATGGAGTTGCCAGGAAGCCGTGGATCTCAGTTTTTTGTGGTCCGGGCTGTGCCCCTGGCCATGATGTGTGATTTGACGGTGAATTTGGGCTGATCTAGTGCAAAAACGTGAGGATCCATGAGGATCCGTGCTTCAAAACCACGTCTTTGGGCCATGCCGTTGCCAGATAACCGTGGATCTGAGTTTTCTGAGGTGCAGGCTGTGCCCCTGGAAATGATGTTTGATATGACAGTGAATTTGGGGTGGCCTAATGCAAAAAGCGTTAGGATCCGTGCAGATCCGACCTTCAAAACCACGTTTTTGGGCCATGCCATTGCCAGATGACCGTGGATCCGAGTTTTCTGTGGTTAATTAGTAAAGGAGTCATTCAGCGTCTGGCGGCTCCTTCCAGAAGATTAATTACAATAAACACACATTCTTTGTCTGACATCTTGCCTCACCTTCAAAAACATTTCTACTTTCACTTTAAACCCAAGCAACTCAGAGGTCTGTCCACTGAACTTTGATGGGGGAATTGGGGGTGGGGGTGGGTCTTACTGTTTCTGCGCTTCTGCCATCATTCTGACCATTTCCGCATTTTGAGATTGAACGGCACTCATCAAATGTTCTACATGTCCTCTCAGCATTAAATTCTGTTGTAAAAGCCATTGAAATGGCTCCTTTCAGTTATCAGTGTTGGCAGGCTGCCCGCCGGCAGCTCCTGCACCGTCTGTCATGATTTATGACTTAACCAGCAATTTAAGAGGACTTGGGACAATCTGTCAGGATGTTGTCAGCGGCTACTGGTTGGTTGCCCAGGAAATTATAAAGAGAAGGAAAAGTTTCTTACAGTTCTTTTTTATTTCAAACTTTACAAAGAGAGACTATAGAACTTAGCCTCTTGGATAATGACATTGTCCTGAGTGAATCTCCACCCCCTGTCACTCCCACTTCCTCATTCGTCATCATCATCGCCTCCTGTACAGGTGCTGCTAAGTGCCCTCTGTCTTCAAGCTCTTTGCTCTCCTACTTTTAAGGCTCGCCGGATTCTAGGAGATGGTGGGTCTGGAATGCTTTCTAGTGACAACTTGTCAGCCAGCTGCTGCTCCGGCTCTGCCTGCTCCTACTCACCCATTATTTCCCAACTTTCCCCCTCATCTTCCTCTGAGCTGTGACCTCCCGCAAACCACTATTTCAAATCTTTACTGTTTTCCTCTTCCTCCTCCCTGGAAGGGTCAGGATGAGGAGGCGGTCTCCACCACTCCTTCTCCTCTGCCCAGCCCTTGACAGTGTGAAACATGGCGGTTTTTGCCACCAAACGTTGCAAAGGGCCTTTTGCTGGTGTTTGGTGCCACTTTGGAGTGAATCGGACAACATCGGTTTTTCAGCAAAATTGTGACCCCGCGGGTTAGGGTGCCAAAGGCTCACTTTATGGAACACAGTGAAATATGGGGTTTTCACCGCCAAGCGTTACAGGGGGCATTTTGCTAGTCTTTGGCGCTGCTTCTGAATGAATCTGATGATGTCAGGTTTTTGGCGAAATCATGACCACAGGCGTTAGGACGTCAGAGGGTACATTTTGTGGGGTGCAGTGAAACGTGGGGTTTTAATTGCCAATCATTGTAGGGGGGCTGTTTTTAGTGTTTGGCATCGCTTTAGAGTGAATCGGTCAACATTAGGTTTTCGGCAAAACTGAGACTCTGCATCCTGGCCAGGCCTGCATCTGTTGAACTTTTCTGGCTTTGCTTGGAGATAGAAGGTCTTGTTCCCTTCCCTAACAAACAACTTTCACATATTTCACTATTCAGGTCAACTTTACAAAGTTCAATTTCCATTCCTCTCACCAAACCTTTATTTGACAGGTCTGCTATAATCCTGAAGTCTCTATGTCCAAGCCTTTTTTGCCACAGATGAACACAGGTTGCACTTGAATTCTTCTTGACCATATTCACTCTCTCTTGACCTGTATCTAGCACAAAGACTCCATTGTTTTCAAAACCTTATGCATACAAAACTCCGTTTTTGGTAACTGCACATTTGTTGCAATTAAAATTTACATTAAAACCATACATGGTCAGGGTTGGCACACTCAGCAAACTGTCTGTTAATTCCGGCAAGTAAACTACATCACTCACTTCATTACAAACAGTTTTTCTACCTGCAACACACTTGAGCAAACCTGCTCCTTTTCCTTGCACATATATGTTGTTACCATTTGCAACTATAACTGTAACTGATGAATTTTCACTTAACTCTCTGAAAAAGATTAACATCACATGTCATGTGCATGGAAGCTGCCAAATCAATTTACCAACTAGAAGAGTTACTGTTAATAGGATCAGTTTTCCTATAACTTGATATTGCTAGATAGTTCTGATGAACTGCAAAAGCATTTTTAGTTTGCAGCACCCTCAGGTGTGCCTTCTTTCATGCCCCCATCTCTGCCAGAGAAACGGTGCCAGTATAGGTGCTGATTTCCTGCAAGATCTTGCGAGATCTCATTAAGATGTTAAGGAGAGCAAAATATCTCATGAGATTTGGATGAGATCTTGCAAGCTCTTACAGGGAATCGGCTCCAAAGCCAGCACTGCAGTGCTGGTACAGCAGCCCCTCCAAGTGTCCCTATTTTCCAGGGACGTCCGTGATTTAGAGAAGATGTCCCAGTTTCTGATTTCATTCCGGAATGTTCTGCTTTTCCTTAGGATGTCCCTATTTTCATTGGATAAATGTTGGAGGGTATGAAGTTATCAGATCCCCGGAGCCGTCTGAAGGCAATTTTGTATAGGGAAGTTTTTTAATGTTTAATGTTTAATTATGTTTTATATATGTTGGAAGCTGTTCAGAGTGTTGGGGCAACCCAATAGGATGTGTGGGTATAAATAGCAAAATTATAATTATGGAATGGGACTTCCCTATTTTCGTCAGAGAAATGTTGGAGGATATGGTACAGCTGCAGTGCCACTGGCAGATGGCGCAGTGGTGGTGAGTATCCCATGGATGGTGGTGGTGTGGCAGAGCAGGGTGGCACTTCCTGATTTGCCTCAAATAGCAAAATGGGACGTATCACCCCTGACCTCAGGATTCCAGAATTTACAGTTGTCAGTTCTGAGGGAAGGTAGGTAAGGACCCACAGCCCAGTAAAGAATTCAATTAGCCTAATAAAAGATAAAATGGGTAATATTCACAATTTGATAAAAGATAAGTTGAGAGTATTTCATGAGTTTTACCAAGAGTTATATTCAGCAGGTAACAATTCTATGGGGAAGATGAAATAATATATCAAGACACTGGAAGATAAAGCTAGAAAGTAGGGATAAAGAGGTTATGGAACAACCAATTTCAGGGGGAAAAATAGAGGCGGTTATAGGGAAACTAAAAGGGGGGAAAGCCCCAGGAGCAGATGGATCGGGAATGGAATATTATAAAGTATTTTAAAATATATTGGCTCCTAAATTAAAAGTATTATATAATTCAGTAATCAAGGGTGAGAGGATCCCTTCCATCATGGGAACAATAAATAATTATCTTAATTCCAAAATCAGGAAAAGATTTGAAGGACCCAGGATCGTACAGGCCGATTTCCCTAATAAAGCAAGATGCTAAAATATTGACCGGAATAATGGCAGAAAGGATGAATAATTTCATATATAAATAAAAACCAATGTGTCTTTGTAGCAGGAAGACAGATGTCTAGTTTAATAGGAAGAGTGTTGAATAAAATAGATATAATAAGAAGAAATAAATTGAAAGCTGGTATAGTAGCATTGGACGCGGGTGGCGCTGTGGGTTAAACCACAGAGCCTAGGACTTGCCGATCAGAAGGTCGGCGGTTCGAATCCCCGCGGCGGGGTGCGCTCCCGCCGTTCGGTCCCAGCGCCTGTCAACCTAGCAGTTCGAAAGCACCCCTGGGTGCAAGTAGATAAATAGGTACCGCTTACTGGCGGGAAGGTAAACGGCGTTTCCGTGTGCGGCTCTGGCTCGCCAGAGAAGCGATGTCACGCTGGCCACGTGACCCGGAAGTGTCTCCGGACAGCGCTGGCCCCCGGCCTCTTGAGTGAGATGGGCGCACAACCCCAGAGTCTGGCAAGACTGGCCTGTATGGGCAGGGGTACCTTTACCTTTACCTTTTTATAGTAGCATTGGATATTTTCAAGGCTTTTGACTGTGTAGAATGGCTGGCTTTAAAAATGATTATACAAATCTTAGGATTTGAAGAACGATTTAAGGGATTAATAGATTCAATTATATTTGAGGAACAAGGCATATGTCGTAGTGAACGATGGTATAACAGAACAAATAACACTAGCCTGGGGCACAAGACAAGAATGTCCCCTTTCCCCAATTTTATTTGTATTGGTCATTGAAACTCAGGCCAATGTAATTAGAGAAGATGGAAATATAAGAGAAATAAGCAATAACAAAAAAGAGAAAATAAGCTTATTTGCAGATGACAGCTGGTTAACAATCAAAAATACGTTGGAAAATATGCAGGTAATAGGGGCACATTTGAAAAAAAATTAGAGAAATAATAGGGTTGCAAATTGGTCCAAATCAGAGATTATGATATTTAACTATGATGATGATGAAAAATGAATTTTTTGAAGGATATAAAAATAAATATAAAATTAAGAAAGTTAATAAATTACTTGGGAATAAATATAACAAGAAATTTAGAAAAAATTAGAACAAGTGAATTTTAATAAATTTAAGAAATAAATTAAGGAAAATATGACAATCCCCTGGCAGCGAGCCCTCTGGCAAGCAGTAAGAAGTCTATGTCAGTTCAAGATAGCCGGAGCCGGAGCCAGAGCTCCTGGTGTTTTTTGAAAAAACAAATTGAAATAATGGTACTCGGAGAAAGATTTGAAAAGGGGATATAGGCGATTTATCATAATCAAAACGCAAGGTTGATAATAAACGGAAATCTCACAGAAAACATCAAGATTGCTAAGGGTATGAGACAGGAGTGTCTCTTATCTCCATTGCTGTTCATTTTGGTTTTGGAAACGCTCATGCAAATTTTGAGAAAAGGGGAAAAAATAAAAGGAGTTGTAATACGTGAAAAATCATACAAAGTAAGATCCTATGTGGACGATCTAATAGTAACAACAGAGAACCCAAAACAAAGTATTCCAGCTGCTATAGACGTGATTAACAAATATGGAAGACTGGCAGGTTTTAAGATGAACTACCAAAAAACTAAATTACTAACTAAAAATATGAGGGCTGAGGAAGGATTTGCAAGAAACTACGGGTCTGGAGATCAAAAGTAAAGTAAAATACCCGGGAATTTGGATATCGACAAAATGTATTATGAGGATAACTATGTCAAAACGTGGAAGGATATAAAGAAGAACATGGAAATTTGGAACAGACTCCACCTCTCTCTCTGGGGCAGAATCTCAGTAGTTAAAATGAATATCCTTCCAAAAATGATTTTCCTATTTCAAACAATTCCAATTCTGGGATGAATGAAATGCTTCCAGGAATGGAGGAGAGTTATCGCGAGATTTATATGGAATGGAAAAAAGCCGAGAATTAAACATCAGCTACTTATAGACCAGAGGGAGAGAGAAGGCTTTGGACTTCCTCATTTAGAACTCTATCATGCAGCTGCTGGGCTGGTATGGATCAAGGACTGGATAACATTAAAGGATATGGATGTGCTAGATCTTGAGGGATTGGATAATCAATACGGCTGGCACACGTATCTGATTTATGAAAAGGTGAAGGTGCACAAGGGTTTTTTTAATCATATTATAAGAAAATCGCTTTATAAGATTTGGGATAAATATAAAAGATTAGTGGAACCAAAGAGCCCCTTGTGGACCTCTCCAACTGAAGCCTTGGCTGTTAAAAGAAAAAATATGAATGGAGATTGGGCCACATACAGATTATTGTTAGAAGAAGATTATGATAAACCAAATTTAAATAAATTAGAAGAAATTAAAAAACATGACGGATTGGCTGCAATATTTTCAAGTAAATGAAAGACTAAGTCTGGACAGAAAGGAAGGTCTTGCAAAGGAAACATCTAAATTCGAAAAAGAATTCAGTATGAAGGAAAAGACATCTCACAAATGTACAATGTGCTACTAGAATGGGAGGTGAAGGAAGAACAAGTGAAGGCAGTGATGGTGAGATGGGCACAAGATATTGGTTATAACATATACATGGATCAATGGGGAAAGCTATGGAGGGAGGATATCAAGTTTATGGTATGCTATAATCTTAGAGAAAACATTATGAAAATGCAATATAGATGGCACCCCACCCTACCAAAGCTTGCTAAGATGTACAAAAATAGACCACCAATTTGCTGGCAGTGCAAAAAAGGCATAGGGTCCTATTTGCATATGTGGTGGGAATGCACAACCATTTGAGAATTTTGGAACAACATTTATAATGAATTTGAAAAATTATTTAAATTCTTGTTTAAGAAAAAACCAGAAGCCTTCCTCCTAGGTATAATGTCATCAGAAATCAGAAACAATGTCTGACCTCTTTTCATGTATGCGACAACTGCAGCCAGAATTTTGGTGGCAAGGAATTGGAAAAGCAAAATCATTCCTACAATAACTGAATGGCAGGTCCAAATGATAGAGTACTTGCAGTTGGCTACAATGACAGGGAGAGTCAGAGGTTATTCGAAACCAAGAAACATGGTTCCCTGTAACCTCACATCTCGCAGTGCGGGAACCAACAGAAGGCCCTTGGTGCTGGATCTCAGTGTCTGAATAGAACGATGGGGGTGGAGACACTCCATCAACACTCTGAATTGTGCTCGGAAACGTACACAATTCTGTGTTCTGTGAAGTGGGACTATTGTCCTTTGTTTTTTTCTTTGCTGTCTGATACTAGAGAGAGAAGGAGCCATGTTGCAGTGCTCCGTGTGTGTTTATATGGAAATAAAGTAGATTAGCCAAAATGCTGAGTTGCTGAGTTGGTTTCTGGGTGTCTTGCTGTCGAGAAGCTCACCTCTACCTGTAACAAACACATGAGTTTGCGCCAGAACCGCGAGGTGAACTGCCTTCCATGGTCCGAGATCACCCTTGATGGTGTCCCATGCAGCCGAAAAACGTGATCCACAAACAGCTTGGCAGTCTCCTTGACTGTCACTGCATGGAAGCATGCCACGAAGTGACACATTTTGGTCAGCAGATCGACCACCACCATCACCGCCGTCTTACCTCGTGACCTGGGCAGATCAGTCATGAAGTCTATGGAAACCACCTCCCAGGGTCTCCCCGGTGTTGGTAAGGGTTCCAGTAACCCCGTCGGTGCTGCTCTTTCTCCTTTGACCCTCTGACACCTGTCGCACCCTCGGACATATTCCCGTACATCTTCCCTTACCTTGGGCCACCAGAACTGCCTGGTGACTAGCAACATGGTCTTATGTTGCCCAAAATGCCCAGCTGTGGGGTTGTCATGGAGCTGTTTGAGGATTTGGGCTCTCAATGGCTCTCCCAGTACATATAGTGCCCCTTTGTAGAACAACAGCCCCCCTTTCTCCTCAAAACCCCCATTTGCTCCCTGACCATCCTTAAGTTCCCTAATTTTAGTTTGAGCAAATTCATTGTGTCTGGTGAGCCCAACCAGTTCCGCCTCCCCTGTCAGTGCTCCCCCACACGACCACTTGTCCTCTTGGAACATTTGTCTCGCCACAGGTGGCCCTTCCTCTTCCATGTACTCTGGCTTCCTGGAAAGTGCGTCTGCTCTCATGTTTTGCCGCCCAGGGACGTATTGTATCTTAAAGATAAACTGAGGAAAATGCTCCGCCCATCTGATCTGTCTCTGGTTGAGCACGCGCGCTGTTCACCAATATTCCAGGTTCTTGTGGTCTGTTCGCACCTGGATCTGGTGCTGCGCCCCGATCAAAAAGTGTCCCCACTGCTTTAAAGCCACATAAATGCCTTGTCATAAATAGTGTAATTTTGCTCTGATTTGTTCAGTTTCCTGGAGAAAAAGGCACAAGGCCTCCAATCCTCCCTTGGACCTTGCTGCAACAGCACTGCTCCTATGGCTCGGTCTGAAGCGTCCGTTTCCACCCTCGAAGGCTTCCCTGGATCAACGTGCAGGAGCTGCTCCTCTGATGCAAAGACCTTCTTTAAACTTCCAAAGGCCTGCTGTGCTTCCCTTGTTCACGAAAACTTCTTCCCACTGAGACAATCAGTTATAGGCGCTGTCAAGTGTGCAAAGTTCTTGATAAACTTTCTGTAGAAGTTGCTGAATCGTAGGAACTGCTGCACATCTTTTTTTGTCTTGTGGCTCTTCCAGTCCAGCACTGTCTTCACCTTCTCCGGATCCATGGCTAGCCCTTTATGCGATAACCGGTACCCCAGGAACTTGACCTCCCAAGCATGGAATTGGCATTTCTCCAGCTTGACCCACAACTGATGCTCCTTCAATCTCTCCAACACTTGCCTGCCGTCTCTCACGTGCTGTGCCTCGTTCTCCGAAAAGATTAAGACGTCATCCAAAAAGGCAACGCAATTCCTGTACAGCAGGGAGCCCAACACGTGGTGCATGAACGCCTGGAAGCAGGCGCTGCCCCCTTGTAATCCAAATGGTGAGCGGTGTGCACCAAAACTGTGTCAACTGTTGGCACCATGATCAAGGGGCAGGAGAAGGGCTGGAAGGACACCAGGAAGTGTTTCATATGCAACCAGCCTGGGCACATTGCCAAGTGATGCCCACGACATAGAACATGGGAGTCGCTGTCAGGAACAGAGGTGAAAGAAAGCGACGGAGCCCAAGGACAGGAGCAGGGAAACGGGAATGCCTGGCTGGAAGTGGGGACCAACAGCCAGGGACAGAAGAAGTGAGAGGGCCCCAAGCTGACACACCGGTCCCAGGGATCACGCTGACAGTGAAACTACAACTCCCAAATGGGTGCTACCGGGAAGTTCATGCCTTGGTTGACTCAGGTGCCTCAGCGAATTTCCTGGACCTGCCGTTTGAACAACAGCTGGCGCTACTCCCTCTAGGTTTTCCCTTACAGGTCAAGGCAATTGATGGACGACCGCTGATGGCAGAAGAGGTATCACACCCGACCCCACCCATGAGGATGGAGGTGTCTCGTCACGCAGAGACGCTGGCTTTCCATGTAACCAAGCTGTGCGGACACCCGGTGGTGCTAGGAATGAGTTGGTTGGTGAAACTGTTGGGATACTGCCAGGGAGACAAAGTCCATCATGGCCCCACGTCGCCTCCGGACGTCCATCGATCTCCCGTAGACACGCAGTATCAGCAATTAGCGACACGAGCTCCAGAAATAGCTTGCCACATTCCAGTTTACCAGAAGCTCTACAGAAATTAGAAGAATTTGGAAAAGTGGCAGGTTTCAAGCTCAACAGGAATAAGACTAAAATGATAACAAAAAATATAACCAAGGAAGATATAGTAGAGTTAGAACAAAGGTCGGGAATTACAGTTGTTAAGAAGGTAAAATATCTAGGAGTGTGGATCACGGCTAAAAATATAAATCTATACAAAGATAATTACGAGCTTACTTGGAAGGGTATTAAGAAAGATTTAGAAATTTGGGAGAGATTGAAACTTTCCTTCTTAGGGAGGATATCGGTTATTAAAATGAATGTCCTGCCCAGAATGCTATTTTTGTTTCAAACTATACCAGTAATGAAAGGATTAAAACAGTGTAAAGATTGGCAAAGGATCTTAGCGAGATTTATCTGGCAGGGAAAAATACCACGAATAAAAATGAAAATATTGGTAGATAAAAAAGAAAGAGGGGGCTTTTCTTTACCAGATTTGAGTTTATATTATGAAGCGGCTTGCTTAACGTGGGTGAGAGATTGGATAAAGCTAGAGAATACTGATATCTTGGATCTAGAGGGCTTCGATAACAGGTACGGGTGGCACTCGTACCTGTGGTACGAAAAGGTGAAAGTTCATAGAGGCTTCCTAAATCATATAATTAGAGGACCGTTATTTCAAGTATGGGAAAGAAATAAGAACCTGCTAGAAAAGAAAACCCCATGGTGGATCTCGCCAATAGATGTTTTAACTGTCAAAAAAACAAACATGGAGGGGGAAAAAGTTACCTATGAAGAACTTATTAATAAAACTGATCAGGGCATAAAACTTAAGCCATATGAGGAGGTAAAGAATGTACTCACGGGGTGGCTGCAATATCAAGTGAATGATCTGTTAAAAGATGACAAAAAGAAACTGGGATTTGAAGATAAAAAATCTAAATTTAATGTGGAAGTCGTAGAAGGTAAAAACAAAATATTATCTAGGATGTATGACCTCTTACTAGATTGGTATACAAAAGACGAAGAGGTGAAGGAGGCCATGATAAAATGGGCCATAGATATTGGTTATAACATTGACTTTGTAAAGTGGCAAGAACTGTGGAGTGTAAATATGAAATTCACGGCGTGTATGGCATTAAGGGAGAACCTCTGGAAGATGATTTATAGGTGGTATCTCACACCAGTAAAGCTAGCTAAGATGCGGAAATGCGGAGAGGGGGATGGTGAGTTCTACCATATGTGGTGGACATGCAGTAAAGTAAAAGGCTTTTGGGAACTGATTTACAATGAACTTAAAAAAAATTTTAAGTATACTTTTCCCAAAAAGCCTGAAGCTTTCCTGCTAGGAATAGTTGGCAAGGAAATCAAAAAAGAGGATAAAAATCTGTTTCTATATGCCACAACAGCCACTAGAACTATGTTAGCCCAAAGTTGGAAAATGGAATCCATACCTACTATAAATGACTGGCAGACCAAGATGATAAATTATGCTGAACTAGCTAGAATAACAGGAAGACTAAGAGATCAGGAGGACCAGAAGTTTCATGAAAATTGGAACAAATATATGACGTATATAAGAGATAAGTATAGAACTTCGATGACTCTGGCAGGATTGGAACAACTCTAACAGTGTCTGGCAAATAGGTAAAGGAGACAAAACACGTAACTTCAGAAATTATCTGATACTTACCAATGAGGTAAAGGGAAGTCCGAGGCTCGGCGGAGCCCAAAATAACTGTGTATTATATACATGACTTTTGTAACAGCTATGTTATATGTAACTTATGTAATCTAGATTGTATATATGTATAATGGAAAATCAATAAAAATTTATATGCAAAAAAAAAGAAAAAGAAATAGCTTGCCACATTCCAGAGCTGATGCACGCTCTTATCAGCAGATAATGCACAGCGAAAGATGCACGCAGGAGAGCATTATTTAAGTTTATTCAGCGTTGGTCAGAACAAAGAAAACATGACTGCCTGCTTCAGTGTTCAGGCACCGAGAGAGAGACAACAGCTCTATCAAAACAGAAAACATCCTGTGAACAGGAAATACGCAGACTCTGTGACTCACAAAGCCTGCTCCCTTTTAAGGTGGAACGGAAATATCCTAACAGAAACATGACCCAGCAATAGCTTGGCACCAGAAATCACTCACATTTGCTTCTGCGCATTGCGTCCAACATTGTTTGGGAGGAGGGTGGGGCAAACAGGTGGGAGTTAGGGGGGCAGACGTGGAAAGAGAAGGGGGAACCAAAGCGGAGGTAAGCATCCCCCACCAATATGCAGCCTACAGTGACGTTTTTAGTGAACAGGAGGCCGATAAGCTGCCCACCCCCACAGATCTTATGACTGCAAAATAGATCTAGTCCCGGGGGCCAAATTGCCCCCAGGAAAGCTCTATTCCATGTCTGAGGCAGAGACACAAGCGCTGAAGGAGTTAATTGACAAGAACTTTAAAAAAGGTTTTATTAGGGAATCCACTGCAGCAGGGGGTTCCCCAGTTTTCTTTGTAGATAAGAAAAACAAGGAACAGAAGAGGCTTATTTGTGATTACAGGCGACTCAACTCAACGACTGTACCAATAGCCTATCCTTTACCAAGGACAGATGATTTGCTGGAAAGGGTGAAGACTGGTAAGATTTTCACCAAATTGGATTTAACGGGGGCTTATAATCTGATTAGAATTCGGGAGGGAGATGAATGGAAAACAACTTTTTTTACCCTTTTTGGCTCATACGAATTCCTAGTTATACCATTTGGCTTGCAAGGGGGCAGCGTGACTTTCCAATCATTTATACAGCACATGTGTGGGCCAGTCTTATACAAAAATTGTGTGTGCTTTTTTTGGATGACATGCTGATTTACTCAGAAACAGAAGCAGAGCATGTAAAGCACGTGAATGAGGTCCTGGAGAGGTTGAGAAAGCATAAATTGTATGCCAAGTTAGAGAAATGTCAATTCCATGTCAAGTAGATAGAATTTCTGGGTTACTGCCTCTCAGCGCGAGGTATGCACATGGAAAAGGGGAAAGTCAAAAGCGTGCTAGAGTGGCAACAACCCAAGACTAAGAAAGATGTGCAAAGGTTCTTGGGCTTCAGTAATTATTACAGGAAATTTATACACAATTACTCACAAATCACTACACCCATAACAGATTGCTTGAGGGGAAAGAAGCCTTTCTTTTGGACATTAGAGGCACAGGCAGCCTTCAAAGAGTTAAAGAGAGTCTTTGCATCAGAAGAATACCTGATACGGGGAGGAGGGGAAGATGGCCGCCGAACTAGCTGCAGAGTTCTGGAGGTTATCTGAGGCAAGTTCTTAAATCTGCTTTTTAAACAGGCTCGACACCGAGCCAACCTTTGAAACCCCTTTTATAATATATTTTAACTCCTCCAGAGTTTTTAAGTAGTTTAATAGTCCTTTTAGCTTGTTGCTAAAGAGCTCTTTTGTTACCTTGTTATCTTGATGTCCGGAGGGTTTGCTCCCCGCGCTGCCACGCTCCTCAAGTCTGACCGACAATAAGGAAAACGGGTGACAGCTGATTTATTGCCAACTCCGTGTTACGCTCTGAACTATAAGCTATCAAATTACAAACTACAAACAGCTATCCCAAATCTTGCCTCAATTTGGACCTTAGCCTATAGCTGGGTGGAGCTTCCGACTTCCTAAGAGACATAGTTTTTGAAATAGGAAGAATAACCCTGATTGGTAACAAAGATTTACAAATGGTACTTACTAGAAAGAAATGTAGGGACCTGGGGATAGTGACAAGCCCATTGTTCCAGGAGTGTTATGAGAAACAGAGCAAAATCACGCAATACTTTTTACATACAAGGGACAACGAGAATGGAAATGGAAATGGAAATGAGCAAAAGATGGCTGAGATGGTTGAGTTGAAGCAGGATGAGGCTCTTCTTTTTCCCTCTGCTGCTCAAGATCACTCAACCTTCTCTAGAGGAATACAGGACACGGAGAATAACAACCAAAATAGAAATACAATGAGCCTGGCCCATGAAATAGTCTTGGCTGAGATATTATCTTCAGAGTTACAGGAAGAAACCCGAAACTCCCAGAAATCCCAGACTTCATCTATGGGCTCCCAGACGGAAAACAATGACTGCTATCCTCAGGACTGGCTGCTCTCTATAAATCTGGATCTGGCAGCTATGAAAAAATACTTAACAATAACAAATGGGCTGCTCCTGACATTAGTGGAAAATTATCCCCTCCAAGCTAAAGGCTCAGAATTTTATGGTGTTGATCCACCAACCACCCCTCAAGAGCCAGAATATACAAAGCAACCAGCAACCAGCAAGTGCACACAAGGATCAGCAGCGGAAAATCATTTATACCAAGGAAAGGACATAGGGTTGTATGTATCTGTCCCTAAAACTGAATTTCCTATCGAAGTAAATCAAAAGAAGCGAGGCATCAGTAAGAGATCCCATAAGAAGAAAGCTGAAACTAAAAAGAAAAGTAAGAACATAAAAACTGCAAGGAAATCTGTTACAAACCGACGTGCATGTAAAGTATGCTGGAAAAGACTATATAAGCTGATTCCAACAAAATCAAAAACAAACTCTAACAAACCTGCTATACATGGCAGCAGAGAGAACAACAGTGTGGATCCAGGAAAAAAGATCCAGCTGAAGTCTTTGAAAGAAACATCATTGCTGCCTAACAAAACAAGTGAGGAAACGGAATCACTACCCGGGTGCTCTATGCTGAAACCCCAAGGATCCATAAATATTAAAGAAGACTCACCCCATACCATTGATTATGGCAGATCTCAAGATGAGCCAGTAGCAGGGCAAGACTTGCCCCAGGATAAAGGATGGAAACTGATGTTGGCAGATAGGAAGTTAGCTTTTCTTAACTACCCGAAGCCAAAGGGCTTCCTTACACAGGAAGAACGCTCGGTGCATTTTGTGAATACTTTAGATGATATGCTGCCAGGGAAAATAAAATTAAATGACATTACCTCAGTAGATTTCATATTCTACAATGGATACTCTCTGCGAGTGATTGCCTCCTTCAAAGATCAAAACTTGGCTAAATATATATATAGATCAAGACATTTGCTGTTAAAGAAAAGGATAACGGTAACAAGATTTTTTGAAAACAGCACATGTTTGAAATTGTTTCCTGATGAGTTTACGACAGCTGAGATAAGATTTACTTGTAAACCAAAGGAGGAGAGAGGACACTCAAAAGACAAACTGGAACATACTGAGCAAGGGTCCTTGAAACTAAGACAGGAGATGAGACTGCCTAATGAGGGGACGGATAACTTCTATCCAGAAGAAAAGGCATTAATAAATCAGTTTGGATTGTTGCCTTTCCTTGCCCAATCTGAGATCTTGAGAAGATTGGAGACCCTTAGAAATAAGCTAACAGAGATGAATGCTCAGGAAAAAGTAAGAGAGAAAGAACCGGCAACGGACCAATTAAAGAAAGAGAACCTCTCTGAAAAAGCCAAGACAGACCCCATGAAAGATTACTCTTATAATACCTCTGCAATTGCAGAGATAAACCTGTTAACAACAGATCTAACACAGTGCGCAAGGGATAAACTACCATCTAAGAAGGAAACCATCCTTATGGCAACCATGAAAGACTACCCTTATAATACCTCTGCAGCTGCAGAGATAAACCTGACAGCAACAGATCTAACACAGTGCGTAAGGGACAGCAACAATCTACCATCTAAGAAGGAAACCATCCCTATGACAACCACAACGCGCTCTTGGACCAGCATGAGATACCTGGATGAGGATGAACTTGGTACCAGTCAAATAGAACACCTCAAGGTAGATTCGCCAAAAAAAGGAGTACTGATCACTAATGTTAGCACGCTGCACCCTTCAACTGATTCCATTGAGTACCTGGGCGATAATACATCTATGGACATTGCCAAAATGAATGAAATCCAACCAACAGATAAAAAGATAGGCCCAAAAAATCTTTCAAAGGCAAATTGACTAAGATCAATTTTTGGCAAGACAACGTGCAACCTTGCCTTGCTAACTTGGAATATTGCAGGTTGGCAAAAGAGGGTTTCTGACCAATCCTTTGTTAAATATATCCAGAGACATGACATTGTGTTTCTCCAGGAGACCTGGAGCACAAGTGAAGTGGAGTTAAATGGTTTTTCTGCGTTCTCCCTCCCAGGTCTTTTAAGTACTAGAGGGGGGCGAGTTAAAGGTGGGTTAGTTACTTTAATCTCAACAAGGCTAAGGGCCATATTTAAAAAACTAGACCCACTAGACCATCTGGCCACAGCTGTGCAAGTACAGTGGAGAACCCACAGCTTGCTGCTGATTAACGTATACCTACCCCCACAAAGAGAGAAAAGATTGATAAGAAATACTTGGGCTCAGTTAGAACAGTATCTTGACAAACTATCAAATCAATTTCCTGATGCCTCTGTAGTGGTGGCAGGCGACCTAAATGCCAGAACTGGACAATCTGATGAGGCTTTGTATGCCCATTTCCACGAAACAGCCCCCATTATAGAGGAAACCCACCCAATACCAGCTAGAATCTCAAAGGATAAAGGCTGCAATTATGCCGGCTTATGCCTATTACACTTGGTCAACAAGTTGGACTTGGTTATACTAAATGGCCGTACAGAGGGGGAGAAGGTCGGAGAATTCACATTTATATCTAACAATGGCGCCTCCACAATTGACTATATAATCGTGTCGTATGATCTTCAAAACAAAGTTCTGGAATGCAAAGTGGAGGAGCGCTTAGACAGTGACCATCTGCCATTAAGTGCACTCGTAGCTGCGGGAAAGGATTTATCCTGCGCTGAGAAAATCGAGCATTCGAGCCCTACAGCTTTGGAGCTCAGATATTCGCGTATCAGATGGACAGATGAACTGCATAAGGAAATTTCAAGTAGGCTATGCTCAAAGGAATTCCTCACTAAGAGAGAAAACCTTATAACTTCCTCAAGCCATGAATTAAAGATAAATTTATTTCAGGAGTTAATTTCACTCCTTCAAGATTCCCTGAAGGAAAAAAGGAACAGGCCAAGTAGGCAATCCTCAGTATATAAAAACTCCAAACCCTGGTTTGATCAAGAATGTCAGGACATGAAGCTAAACTTACTGAAAAAATACAAGAATTATAGATCTGCCAATTTACCCCAACTCCCCACGGGCTGGTTTGAAGATAAACGAAATTATAAAATTTTGATCAAAAACAAAAAACTCCTGGCACAGAAAAGAGAATGGAAATGCCTAATAGATGCATCCAGAGAGAGAGATTCGGCCACCTTCTGGAGACTGGTAGCAAATGGAGTGCGATCTACTTCCTCAGAAGTGGAGTATACTATACCTGCAGGGACTTGGGAGGCATTTTTCCAATCTTCATATTCAGCTCTGCCTTTGACACAGCCACTAATACAGTGTGCGGCAGGTGATGAGTGGCCTCCGGTGTCGGTTGCGGAGATTAGGAGGCTTATTCAGGCACTCAAACACAGAAAAGCCCTGGGAGCAGATAATATCTCTCCTGAGCTTCTCAAAGCCAATATTGACTGGTGGGCCCCAGTCCTTGCCACCCTTTTCACCAGCATAGATCAAACAGCAATAATACCAGAGGACTGGGGATTGGCAATCATCGTTCCCATATTCAAGAAAGGCTGTAAACTTGATCCAGCCAATTACAGACCAATCAGTCTCTTAAGCATCATTAGCAAACTTTATGCAACTCACTTACGTGAAAAGTTTGCGGACTGGCTGGAACAGGAGCACATCCTAAAGGAAGCCCAGGCTGGTTTCAGGGCACATAGATCAACTCTAGACCAAGGACTGGTATTGCAACATCTAGTGGAGAAATACACCTCAAAGAAAGGAGGCTCTCTCTATGTAGCCTTTATAGATTTCAAATCAGCTTTCGATTTGATACCCCGGCACAGACTTTGGGAAAAATTAAATGCCACAAACATCGATAGACGTCTTTTGCTTCTTATCCGTAGACTACATGAAAATACTCGGATCCGTGTTAGATGCGACCGTTATGGGAACCTATCAAAGGAAATCCAAAGTTTCCATGGTGTCAAGCAAGGCTGTGTTCTTGCCCCTATTCTATTTAACTTCTATATAAACTCCTTAGTCGGAAAGATGGAGGAAGCAAGTACTCATTCCCCAAACTTAAACAATATACCAATCCCAGTCCTTTTGTACGCAGATGATGCGGCACTTATTTCCTTCTCTTGTGTGGGTCTAAGAAAACTTTTACGAGCTCTTACAGAGTATTGCGAAGCTGAACACCTAATAATAAATTACACTAAATCAAAAATTATGGTGTTCTCCAAGAGAAAACTCCGACATAAATGGAAAATCAATAACCAACCTATTGAGCAAGTAACATCTTTTAGATATCTTGGAATAATTTTTGATGAGAAGGGATCTTGGTGCCATCAGATTAAGAATTCCATTGTAAATGCGCAAAGATCTTTCAGAGCTATCATAAGATTCTTTTATAGAAAAGGAGGTCAATATGTTCCTGCTGCCTCCCAGGTCTTTGTTGCAAAAATACTTCCACAATTGATGTATGGCACCCAGATATTTAATTCTCAAAAACTCAAGTCCCTGGAATCTGTACAAACTAAATTTTACCGCTCCCTACTAGGGTTACCTACCTGTGTCTCCAACACTGCCATTAGGCTGGAGGTAGGTCAACTCCCTATTAATGCCAGGATATGGATCCTGAAGATTCACTTCTGGCTAAAACTCATATTTTTCCCAGTGGGAGTGGCTCCATTGACTCTACTAGACCCGTTCCAGTCTAAATGGAGATTGTCGCTTTATGAAAAATTGAAGGGCCTGGGGCTTTCCCCACAAGAACTTATAGCCTCAGGTTTTGAAAAGGCTAAAATGATGGTGAGCCAGCGAATAGGAGATGTAGAGCTTCAGGACCATATGAGCAAGATAGATAAATATCCAGCTATCCAAGATTATGGAAAAGGGTTTAATCTAACCCCATATTTGCTGGATCTACAAATCGCAAAATATAGGCGGGCGTTTACCCTTACCAGATTTGATGTACTGCCATCTGCCTTATTAAAGGGCAGATACGAGGGCACACCCTATGCTGAACGAGTTTGCCCATGTGGTCTGAAGGAGGTGGAAACGGCTTCACATGTGTTGTTACACTGCGACCTTTACGGGGATATCAGGTCACTGTTTATCTCCCCTATCGTTCAGAAATTTCCAGGTCGATCTGAATCTCAGCGGCTGAAAATCCTACTAGGAGATAAAAACCCAGAAGTAACACTGAAAGTGGCCAAGTTTTCTGCGGCCGCGATCAAGCGGAGGGCATTAGTTGTAAAAAAGTAAAAGATCTGACCCCTGGACAAGCCCCCCCCCTTTTTTAAGTCTATACATATACTGTAGTGCATATATGAGTATATATGTGTGTGTGTGTGGGTGTGTGTGCATATGTGTATTGTTTTTATGTATAATTTTACAACTTTTAATTGACACCATCATTCCCTCGTAAACTACTGTTGCCTTTTATGTTTTTTTCTTTTCTTCTGGTCTATGACCGTAATAAATTTATTCATTCATTCATTCATACCTGATACATGTAGAGCCACAAAACCCTATGAGAATAGAAACAGATGCATCGGACAGAGCCATAGGGGCGGTTTTGCTGCAACAGAATAGGCAGGGGAACTGGCAGCCCTGTGCCTTCCATTCCAGGAAGTTAAACTGCTCTGAACAGAATTACACGATTTGGAATAAATAACTTTTGGCAATTTATGATGCCTTCAAAGTTTGGAAGCATTTCTTAGCAGGGGCGCAGCACCAGGTGAAGGTATATACCAACCACAAAAACCTAGAATATTGGAGGACAGCTAGGTATCTTAATCAGAGACAGATACGGTGGGCGCAATTTTTTGCAGGATTTAAGTTCAAGACAGAGTATGTGCCAGGGGTGCAAAATGCTAGGGCAGACGCGCTGTCTAGAAAGCCGGAATATATGGAGGAACAACCGACTTTAGCGGCGCAGTACGTGTTTGAGCCCGATCAGTGGCAATGCGCAGCCTGTCGCGTATTCCACGCGGCGCTTTCAGCGAGACACTAAGAGTTCCAGGTTTTTCCAGTGCAGTCTTTTTAATGTGAGCTATATACAGGCATTTACAAAAGAAACAGTCCATACAGAGTACTTACAAACGAATACTCTCCACCACAGCACCACCACACTACAGCACAACCACCACACCCACTGTTAAACAGGCTTTCCTTTTAAAACAGGTGATAGCCAATCACACTAATCACACTCCTGCTGAGTCACTCTGACCCAGCAGAGTATTGCATCATCCTGTTGAAGCCTGCAGACTTATCCAGTATCCTGCGAATCCCAACACTCCTCCTTAAGTCAAAGGCTTGAGACCTAATAATTCTCTTAAGTCTTGAAATTTAGGAGCATCCAAACATTTTGTATACAAATCTGCCACATTACATTTTGTGTTACAGTGCTGTACCTTTAACACATTTCTTTCCAAAGCATTTTTCACATTTCCGTATCTTATAGCAATATGTTTACTCTTGCTTTTAAAGTTCTGTTGGTTAGCAAGCTGTTGTGCAGCCATGTTGTCACTTAGCACAGTGATTGGCATTTCAGAAGGTATTCCAAGCTCTTTTGTTAGGCAAGCAAACCATTCTATTTGTGATACACATTCGCTTATGGCTGAGTACTCTGCCTCACAAGTACTTGTGGCAACAAATGTTTGTTTCTGGGATTTCCACTGAACCAGGGCATTTCCAATATATATGGCATAGCCAGTGGTAGACTTTCCATTTTCTCTGTCCCCCCAGCTGGCATCAGCGTATGCATACACTTGCTGATCATATCCTGTATCCAGCACCAGTTTGTAATCTTTTGTGCCTTTCAGATACCTTAGGATTCTTTTAAGTGCTACCCAATCTCTCTGAGCCGGGTCTGCACTTCTTTGGCTTAACATGTGCACTGCCAATGTTATGTCGGGTCTTGTCCAACAACTTAAATATAACAGAGAACCCAACAGAGAATGAAACGCTGTTGCATTCTCACATTTTTGCCCTTCTGGTTCATTTTTGTACTGGGTAGTTATGGGAGTGTCAACCTCATTTGCCCTCTCCATTCCATATGTCTTCAGTAACTTTTCGATTTTTTCCTTTTGACTCAGAGAGTAGACGCCCTCTTCATTTCTCTGAACCTCTACTCCTAAGTAATTCTGAATCTCTCCCAAATACTTCAGTTTGTATTTGTTACCTAGGCTGTTTATAAACCAAGACACTTGCTTTTGTGCAGTTGTTATTAGACAGATATCATCAACATACAAAAGTAAATAACAAACACTTCCTTGCACCATTGCTGAATATAAACAGGAATCAGCCAGGCTTTGTTTGAATCCCATCTTTTTCAAAGTTGTGTCTATGCATTCATGCCATAGACGTGCACTTTGGTGTAATCCGTATAGTGCCCTTTGCAGTTTTAACACCATGCTGTCTTTTTCCAGCTCATAACCTGGTATTTGCTGTAAATACACCTCGGCGTCAATAGGAGCATTTAAATATGCTGAGGCAACATCAAAATGATTAACTTTTAACCCTCTCAGACTTGCCATTGCTAAAACTGATTTTACTGTTTCAGCCTTTGCTGTTGGGGCAAACACTTCATCATAATGTATCATTTTCCTTTGTGTAAAGCCCCTTGCAACCAACCTGGCTTTCCTCTGACAACTACCATCAGCCAGTTTTTTCACTTTAAAAACCCACTTACAGCTTATGGGCTTTTTACCTTCAGGCAATTCTGTAGGTACAAAGACATTGTTGTTTAGCAGAGAGTTATACTCTGCCTGCATTGCCTTTAACCACGCCTCTTTCTCTAGAGTAGGTAACTCTTGCACTTCTTCAAAGTTTTTCTGGCTCAGTTAGACAAACCTGGTTTATGGTGGCTGGGAACCCATAACGGTCTGGAGGTTGACCTTTATTACTTCTTGCAGACCTCCTTGGTTCATTAATCTCACCCCCTGGGCTACCTTCAGGACTGCTTTTGGGGTGGATTGACTCTGGAGATTTACCTCCTCCTGTCCCTGTTGCACTTTCTTCTCTCCCCTGCTCCATGCTAGCAGCTGGAGAAAAATGCTCAGTCTTTACCTCCTCCCTTTCAGTTTCTTTGGGAGAGCTGCCAATTCTCAGCTTTGTTTCAACTGCCTTATCAGGTATGCTCGGCAGTAAAACTTTTTCTGGCAGCAGGTTTGCATGTATCTTGAGCCAATTTCTTTGCTCATTAAAGCTGGCTGATCGACTATAACTCAAAAGATTTTTATCATCTTCAAATCTATAGGCTTTCGTACCACTTTCATACCCAAGAAACAGCAACTGCTGTGCCCTTTTCCCACCTTTTCTTCGGTTTTTTACAGGTATGTCAACCCATGCCTTTGTCCCAAAGATTCTCAAATGTTGCAAACTGGGACTTTTGTTGTAGAGAATTTTATAGGGTATGTCATCTAGTACCCTTGACCACAAGCGATTCCCAATATAATTTGCGGTCTTAATACTCTCAGCCCAGTACTTAATTGGAAGATTTGCATCTGCTAACAATGCTTTCATTTGTGTCTGCAAGACACCTCCCCTACGCTCTGCTACCCCGTTCTCCTGAGGCGTCGCCACATTGGTAAGCCTATGTTTAATCCCTTGGGAACGCAACCAGTTTCTTAGGGAGCTTGCCATAAACTCTCCTCCCCTGTCTGTCTGAATAGAGCACACCTTTTCGCCAAGTTGCCTTTCTACCCTTCTTACCCAGAACTTCAAAGTTTGGGCAACGTCAGACTTTTGCTTTAATGGATAGACCCAGCCAAATCTAGAATAGTCATCCACTAGGATCAAACAATACTTGTTATGGGAGACACTTGGTGGAAAAGGACCAGTTACATCAGCATGAATCAACTCCAGTGGTTTTTTTTGGTTTCTCTCTGGCTTGCTCTTGCTACTGGGAAAGCTCTGCTTTTAACCTCCTTGCAGATATTGCAGTCTAAGTAATTATCACAACTTTTAATGTTTTTCATCCCCCCACACAACTCCAATGTTTTGTTCAGCACCTTATAGCTTGCATGAGCCAGACGCCTGTGCAGGAGATGAATACACATATCATGAGTTGGGACATTTTGCACATTCGCAACCTTAGACTCACACTGCAGTACATACATATTAGCTCTAAGGTTAGCATTTGCCAACACTGCCCCATTTTGCTTTATCTGGCACTGATCTCCCACAAAGTTTACTTCAAAGCCTGCTTTTGCCAAGTCAGGAATGCTCAGGAGATTGTTTTGCAAACTAGGCACACACAACACATTCCTGAATGTGTGTCCCAGCTGTGGGAACACAACCTCCCCCTCACAAACCACATTAGCTTTCTGGCCCGTAGCAAGACTTACATGTTTTTTGTTTGAAGCCCTAGCATCAGTTAGCAGTCCTTTTCTTTTACAAAAGGTTTGAGAAGCTCCACTGTCCAGAACCCACAGCTCTTCATTTTCTTGACCATCTGCAGACACCCAAGCGGTAGACTCCCTCTGCTGCCTCTTGTGCTTCTGCTGTTTTTGTTGTTTTCTTGGGCAGTCCCGAAGCAGATGTCCACTGGACTTGCAGCAAAAACACCTTTTTACTTTGTTGACCACCGGCTGGTCTGCAGCAGCTCCTCCTGGCTGTTTCTCCTGCTCCCGACACCTCTGCTCTTCCTGGCTGTTGTTCCCTCTGGGATGCTCCAACAGCTGGGCTGAGGTCATCTTTCGCTCTGCACGCCTGTCCTCCTCTGCATACAACCGTCCGGTAACGTATTCCAGAGTCAGCTTATCAGTCTCTACCGACTCGAGGGAGTTGACCAGCATATCATAGCTGTCATCAAGGGAACTCAGGACTATAAAGACTTTGTCCTCTTCCCCCACAGGCCTCCCTCTTAAGGCTAGCTCCTGGAAACAGCCTGTTAGGAATTTTAGGTGGTTTACCAGGGAGTCCCCCGGTTTCTTCCGACACCGGTACAGTCTCCTGGTCAGTGTTATCAGTGAGCCAGCTGTCTCTCGCACATGGACAGCCTTGAGCGCATTCCACGCCTCACTTGCCGTCACCTTATCAGCTACGCAGACTAGCTGGCTGTCGTCCACTCCAAGGATGATCGTAGCCAAAGCTTTCTCATCCTTTTCAAGCTGGGCCTCTGCTAGTGCCAGCTTTTCATCGTCGTCCTCATCCTCCTCAGGGGGCTGCGGTGGATCTTCCACCACCTTCCACAGGCCCTCACGCTTGAGGAAGTGTTGCATGCGGACCGACCAGGTGCTGTAGTTCGTGGCCGTCAGCTTCTCTAGCAACATGCCAGTTCTGGACTGCTCCATCCCTGCAGCTCACCTCCAGCAGCCACGGCTAGATAACTGCCACCTGTACTCTTGCGCAGCGGAAGCGTGCTGGGCCCATAACCCTGTCGCGTATTCCACGCCGCGCTTTCAGCGAGACACTAAGAGTTCCAGGTTTTTCCAGTGCAGTCTTTTTAATGTGAGCTATATACAGGCATTTACAAAAGAAACAGTCCATACAGAGTACTTACAAACGAATACTCTCCACCACAGCACCACCACACTACAGCACAACCACCACACCCACTGTTAAACAGGCTTTCCTTTTAAAACAGGTGATAGCCAATCACACTAATCACACTCCTGCTGAGTCACTCTGACCCAGCAGAGTATTGCATCATCCTGTTGAAGCCTGCAGACTTATCCAGTATCCTGCGAATCCCAACACAGCCACCTTAGTAAGTGACCAGGAGCTGCATGCATTAACAGAAGATGATGAGTATGCACAAAGAAGACTGGCAGAAGTAAGGTGAGGAGAGAACAGAGAGAGGTTTTGAGGAAAGAGAGGGTTTGCTCTATTACAAGGGGGCACTGTATGTGCCAGGGGAGGAACTGAGGGCCAGAATTCTCAGGCAACATCATGACAACCCGACGGCGGGGCACTTTGGATGGAACAAAACCATGTACTTAGTTACCAAGGAATTCAGGTGGCCCAAAATTAAGGAGGAGGTAGCAGAGTACGTCAGGGGTTGTGCAGTTTGCCAAAGGGCAAAAGGGGAAAGGACAGCACCTGCCGGGTTGCTACAACCCTTACCCACCCTGAGCAAACCGTGGGAAGCGATATCCATGGACTTTATCACCGACCTACCAGTATCACAGAGGAGAACAGTAATTTTAGTGGTAGTGGACATGCTGACCAAAATGGCTCATTTCATACCCTGCACCAAAATACCTTCGGCGCACGAAACAGCTAAGCTGTTTGTGGACAACATGTTCAGGTTGCACGGCATGCCTTCTAGGGTGGTCACAGATCGTGGAAGTCAATTTACTTCCCATTTCTGGAGGAGGTTTATGGAGTTGCTGCAGGTAAAAGTAAACTTTACTTCAGCTAGACATCCTTAGACAAATTGGCAAGCAGAGAGGGCAAATGCTATCTTGCAACAATACTTGCAATGCTATGTGAATCACCAGCAAAACGACTGGGTAGAGAAGTTGAGCTTGGCTGAATTTGCATACAATAACGCATTGCACACATGTACAAGTGTGTCGCCATTCATGGCAAACTATGGAGGACATCCAAGGGCTTTCCCTGGGAGAGAAGAGAGACTGATGGTACCTCCCACTGAAGAGTTAGTGGAAGATATGGAGTTTCTGCATAGGATGCTGAAAGAGAACTTAGAAATGGCTAAGGCAGCTTACAAGCGAGCGTCCGATGCACATAGATGTGAGGGAGAAAGGATCCAGGTGGGAGATAAGGTTTGGTTATCCTCCAAAGGGTTGCCCTTTATTTATTTACTTTAAATACATTTTTTATTAATTTTAGCATACAAATTATAAAATATACCCCACATATTATAACAAATACACTCTTTTTGGACTTCCATCAGCACCTCCGATGATCTTCCGTCTTAATCATTTTTTATGCATTACTTAATTTTATATTGTCTTTACCTCTCTTAACCTATCATCTTCCCTTCTCCAATTTTACAGTATTTCTAACAATACTCCTCACATAACTTCTTGCAAACCTACAAACGTCGTTTGTTCATCACAAATACTTTTCATATATATCATAAATTTACTCCAGTCTTCGGTAAATCTGTGGTCCCGTCGGTTTTGGATCCTTCCTGTTAATTTATCTAATTCTGCATAGTCCATCAACTTCATTCTCCATTCTTCAATCGTCAGCAATTCTTCTTGCTTCCATTTCTGTGCTAATAATATTCTAGCTGCTGTTACTGCATATAAAAAAAGTTTACATTCTTTTCTATTTATATCACTTCCCACCATTCCCAGTAGAAATGCTTCTGGTTTCTTTGTAAATGTATATTTCAACATTTTTTTCAACTCATTATATATCAACTCCCAGAAACATCTCACCTTTTTGCATTCCCACCACATATGATAGAATGTTCCCTCTTTTTCTTTACATTTCCAACATTTATTGCTAGTTTTATAAATTTTCGCTAACTTAACCAGAGTGATATACCATCTATACATCATTTTCATCACATTTTCTTTCAATGCATTACATGCAGTAAACTTTAAACCATCTTTCCACAAAAGGTTGCCCTTTAAGGGTAGGTGTAGGAAGCGGGAACCACGGAAGTTAGGACCATTTGAAGTAATAGAGCAAATTAACCCAGTATCTTTTAGACTCCGCCTACCAGAGACCATGAAGATACACCCCGTGTTCCATAGGTCCTTCCTGTCACCATACAACCCAGCACATAGGTATCAAGTTGGTGCCAGAGAACCTCCCCCACCTCCCACATTGGTGGAAAGAGAGCAGGGGGGTGAGGTGGAGGAGATTCTAGATTCCAGGTGGCATAGGAACAAGCTGCAATACCTAGTAGCTTGGGAGGGTGATCCTGCAACTGAGAACTCTTGGGAACCGGCAGAGAACATCTAGGCGCCTGAGTAACAAGAGGAATTTCATGTACGCTACCCCCACAAACCCAAACCCCACAATTGGCAACTTAAATAAATATTTGCACAAACCGATGAGGAAGAGGAAGACATTATGGGGCTTCAATCCTCAGAGGACAGTGAGAGTGACACAGATGGGGGGGTCTTAGAAGGGGGGGTGATGTCATGGGACTGCCAAGCGATGCCTTGGAGTCGGGGAGAGGAGAAGAGTCAGAGCGGGAACAGTCAGAAGGAAACAGTCCGGAGATGACGGAAGGGGAAGAGGAGGAGAGCCAGGAGGAGGCAAGGCTCTCCGATGCTGAAGCAGAGCCCCAGCACCGCACAGGAAGCTCAGGTACAGACGGGGAGCCTATGCCTGTGCCTTCATCACAGGAAATGAGAGGGTTAAAGTGCAGGGATCAGAGACGTCCCATTAAGCTTCCCTGCCTCTTCTGTTGGAGGAGAATCAGGAGAAGACCACTCCCCGAATCTGAACCAGACGATTCGGATGCATGATTGTACTGTGCTGCTTGTACATATGCAAAATAAAGAACTGAGTGAGCAGAGGGTGCTTATTGCGAAGAGCATACACAAACCATCACAATCACCTTGCCCAAGAATGAAAGATTTGAGACTGGGCGATAGCAGGCCATATTGGCCGGGTCTAAATAATAATAATAAATAATAAATAAATAAATAAATAAATAAATAATAATAATAATAATAATAATAATAATAATTATAATAATTATTTATTATTTATACCCCGCCCATCTGGCTGGGCCTCCCCAGCCACTCTGGGCGGCTTCCATAGAAACCAAAAATACAGTAAAATATCACACGTTAAAAACTTCCCTGAACAGGGCTGCCTTAAGATGTCTTCTGAATGTCAGGTAGTTGTTTATCGCTTTGACATCTGCTGGAAGGGCGTTCCACAGGGCGGGTGCCACTACCGAAAAGGCACTCTGCCTGGTTCCCTGTAGCTTTGCTTCTCGCAATGAGGGAACCGCCAGAAGGCCCTCGGCGCTGGACCTCAGCGTCCGGGCAGAGTGATGGGGGTGGAGACGCTCCTTCAGGTATACTGGACCGAGGCCGTTTAGGGCTTTAAAGGTCAGCACCAACACTTTGAATTGTGCTCGGAAACGTACTGGGAGCCAATGTAGGTCTTTCAAGATCGGTGTTATATGGTCTCGGCGGCAGCCCCCAGTCACCAGTCTAGCTGCCGCATTCTGGATTAGTTGTAGTTTCCGAGTCACCTTCAAAGGTAGCCCCACGTAGAGTGCATTGCAGTAGTCCAAGCGGGAGATAACCAGAGCATGCACCACTCTGGCGAGACAGTCCGCAGGCAGATAGGGTCTCAGCCTACGTACCAGATGGAGCTGGTAAACAGCTGCCCTGGACACAGATTTGACCTGTGCCTCCATGGACAGCTGTGAGTCCAAAATGACTCCCAGGCTGCGCACCTGGTCCTTCAGGGGCACAGTTACCCCATTCAGGACCAGGGAATCCTCCGCACCTGCCCGCCTCCTGTCCCCCAAAAACAGTACTTCTGTCTTGTCAGGATTCAACTTCAATCTGTTAGCCGCCATCCATCCTCCAACCTCCTCCAGACACTCACACAGGACCTTCACCGTCCTCACTGGTTCTGATTTAAAAGAGAGGTAGAGCTGGGTATCATCCGCATACTGATGAACACCCAGCCCAAACCTCCTGATGATCTCTCCCAGCGGCTGCATGTAAATGTTGAAAAGCATGGGGGAGAGGACAGAACCCTGAGGGACAGAACCACAAGTGAGAGCCCAGGGGTCTGAACACTCATCCCCCACCACCACTTTCTGAACACGGCCCAGGAGGAAGGAGCGGAACCACTGTATGACAGTGCCTCCAGCTCCCAGCCCCTGAAGACGGTCCAGAAGGATGTTATGGTCGATGGTATCAAACGCCGCTGAGAGATCCAGCAGAACTAGGAAACAGCTCTCACCTTTGTCTCTAGCCCGCCGGAGATCATCAACCAGTGCGACCAAGGCAGTTTCAGTCCCATGATGAGGCCTGAATCCCGACTGGAAGGGATCCAAATGGTCCGCTTCTTCCAGGCGTGCCTGGAGTTGTTCGGCAACTGCTCGCTCAATCACCTTGCCCAAGAATGGAAGATTTGAGACTGGGCGATAGTTGGCCATCGTGGCCACATCTAAAGATGGTTTTTTAAGAAGCGGTTTAATAACCGCCTCTTTCAGCGGGTCTGGGAAGGCTCCCTCGCGGAGGGAAGCATTCACCACCCCACGAAGCCCAACGCCCAGTCCTTCCCGGCTAGCTTTTATAAGGCAGGATGGGCAAGGATCCAGGAGACAGGTGGTTGGTTTCACTCGTCCAAGCAGCCTGTCCACATCCTCAGAGGTAACAGATTGGAATTAATCCCACTCAACTTGACTAGACAGAACTCTAGCACTCTCCCGCCCCGGCCCTGCTCCCATGATGGAGTCTACTTCTGCCCGAATCTGAGCGATTTTATCTGCAAAAAACTTTGCAAAATCATTGCAGGAGAACATGTGGCCCGTACTGGGCCCCAATGTTGCAGGTGGTTCTGCTAAATTGTGAACCACCTGAAAAAGTCTCCTGCTGCTGTTTTCTGCAGATGCAATAGAGGCGGTGAAGAAATTCTTCTTCGCCGTCGCTATCGCCACTTGGTAGGCTCGACGTTGAGCTCTAACCTGTGTCCGGTCAGATTCGGAATGAGTTATCCGCCACCGGCGCTCTAGCCGTCTCAACGATTGTTTCATTGCCCTCAGATCCGTGGAAAACCACGGGGCTGTCCGGGCTCCATGCAATCGGAGAGGGCGCTTCGGAGCCAAACAGTCAATAGCCCTGGTTAACTCCACATTCCAGCGGGCCACCAGGGAATCAGCTGAAAGGCCATCAACATGGGATAAAGCATCCCCTACCACTCTCTGGAAACCATTTGGATTCATTAAGTGGTGGGGGCGGACCATCCGAATTGGTCCCACCTCCCTGCAGAGGGGATGGGTCGCAGAGAAGTCCAGTTGCACCAGGAAGTGATCTGACCATGGCACTTCTTTCGTTTCGCTTTTACTTAATGTCAGATCACCAACATCCATAGAGGTAAACACCAGGTCCAAGGCATGTCCGTGGCTATGGGTTGGGCCAGACTTATTCAGGGACAGCCCCATGGAGGCCATGCTTTCCACGAAGTCCCGAGCGGCCCCTTGTAAGGTCGTATCGGCATGGATGTTAAAATCCCCTAGGACGACCAAGCTAGGTGTCTCCAGGAGAACATCCGCCACGACCTGAAGCAGCTCGGGCAGGGAATCCTTGGTGCAGCGGGGAGGTCGGTACACCAAAAGGAATCCTGTACTGCCCCTATTGCCCAACTTCCAGAACATGCACTCGGAAAACTGGTAACAACTGTCCTAGTGAGGCCTGTCAGGCCCCGCCCTGTGCCAGGTGGTAAGTGGCAAGATCAGGGCCCTCAGGCACTCACTCAGGGGAGTCCTCCTGGGCAGTGGCAGCAAGCAGCATGCAGTCCTTATGAGGCTTCAGGCCCTGCCCCAGGCCAGATGGTAAGTGGCAGGAAGGAGCAGGGCCCTCAGGCACTCACTCAGGGGAGTCCTCCTGGGCAGCAGGCAGCAAGCAGCACGCAGTCCTTATGAGGCTTCAGGCCCCGCCCCAGGCCAGATGGTAAGTGGCAAGAGCAGGGCCCTCAAGCACTCACTCAGGGGAGTCCTCCTGGGCAGCAGGCAGCAAGCAGCACGCAGTCCTTATGAGGCTTCAGGCTCCGCCCCAGGCCAGATGGTAAGTGGCAGGAAGGAGCAGATCATTTCCCAGAAGGCCTTAATCTTCGGGCATGTCCACCAAAGGTGGTAGAAGGTACCTTCAGTCTCTTTACACTTCCAACATTTGTTATCGGGCAAATGGTAGATTTTTGCCAGCTTGACTGGGGTCATGTACCACCTGTAAATCATTTTCATTATGTTTTCTCTTAAGGCATTACATGCCGTAAACTTAACACCGGTGGTCCATAACTGTTCCCAGTCAGCAAACGTAATGTCATGACCAATATCTTGTGCCCATTTAATCATAGCTGATTTCACCATTTCATCCTGTGTATTCCATTTCAGCAACAAGTTATACATTCTTGATAAATTCTTAGTGTTAGGTTCTAGCAGTTCAATCTCTAGTTTTGATTTTTCCACCTGGAAGCCAATTTTCCTGTCCTGTTTGAAAAGCTCCATTATTTGATAATATTGAAGCCAGTTTTGTACTTTATGTTTCAATTTGTCATAGCTTTGTAATTTCCACTTATCTCCATCCTGTTCCAAAATTTCCCAATACTTCGGCCATCCGACCTCCATATTGAGTTTCTTTACTGCTTTAGCCTCGACTGGTGACACCCATCTAGGGGTTTTGTTTTCCAACAGATCTTTATATCTCATCCATACATTAAACAGTGCTTTTCTAACAATGTGATTTTTAAAGGCACTATGCTGCTTAATTTTGTCATACCATAAATATGCATGCCAACCAAAAACATTGTTAAAACCTTCCAGATCCAAAATGTCTGTGTTCTCGAGGAGCATCCATTCCTTCAGCCAGCAAAAAGCTGCTGCCTCATAGTACAATTTTAAGTCCGGCAGGGCAAACCCCCCTCTTTCTTTGGCATCTGTCAATATCTTAAATTTAATTCTGGGCTTTTTGCCCTGCCAGACAAATTTCGAAATATCTTTCTGCCACCTCTTGAAACATTCCATCTTGTCAAGAATCTGCAAGGTCTGAAACAAAAACAACATTCTAGGCAATACATTCATTTTGATCACTGCAATTCGGCCTAACATTGACAATTTCAAGTTTGACCATATTTCTAGGTCTTTTTTAATTTCTGACCAACATTTTTCATAGTTGTCCTTGTACAAATTCAGATTTTTAGATGTTAAGTAAACCCCTAGGTATTTCACCTTCTTGACTACTGTCAAACCTGTCTCCTCTTGAAATTTCTCCTTTTCCATGTCTGTTAGGTTTTTCCCTAAAACTTTAGTTTTTTGCTTATTCAGCTTAAATCCAGCTACCTGGCCAAACTGTTGTATTATTTCTAAAACCTTTTTCGTACTAGTGTTTGGCTCTTGCAAAGTCAATACTAAGTCATCTGCAAACGCTCTTAACTTATAATGTTTAGCTCCGACCTGCACTCCTTTGACCTGCTGGTCATTTCTTATCATATTCAGCAACACCTCCAGAACTGAGATAAAAAGTAATGGGGAAATCGGGCACCCCTGTCGTGTTCCTTTTTCTATCTTAAGTTCCTCAGTCACAACATTGTTTACAATCAGTTTAGCTTTTTGTTCGGAATATATTGCAGCCATACCATTCTCAAAACCCTGGCCTACCCCCATCCCATGAAGATTCTTCCTCATAAAACTCCAAGAAATATTGTCAAAGGCTTTCTCCGCATCCACGAAGATCAATACTACTTTAGTGTTTATATTCACCTCTAGCTTTTCCAAAATGTCTATTACATTCCTTACATTATCTGCCAGGTGTCTTTTAGGGAGAAAGCCTGCTTGGTCCTTATGAATCTTCTCCATCAACACTCTTTTAAATCTTTTTGCCAAAATGTCTGCAAAAATTTTGTAATCCACATTAAGCAATGATATTGGGCGGTAGTTCTTAAGTTGGGTCTTTTCAGTCTCTGACTTTGGTATGAGTGAAATATATGCTTCTTTCCACGATTCAGGTGCCCTTTTTCCCTCAAGGATCTCGTTACAAACTTCTCTTAATGGTTGAGTCAGCCATTCCTTCAGCGATTTGTAGTATCCGGAAGTCAGTCCATCTGGTCCTGGAGATTTGCCCAATTGGATATTCTGAATGGCAGCCTCTATCTCTTGTTCTGAGATTCTCTGGTTCAAATCCATCTTACTTTGGTGAGAGATTTTTTGTAATCCATATTTTCCAAGGAATTTGTCTATATCTTCTTCATTTTGCGGGCCTTGAGTGTAGAGTTTTTTGAAGTAACTTAAAAAGCAGTTTCTAATTTCATTGGGTTTAGAGATATTTTTCCCATCCACCTCTAGGCTTGTAACTGTATTTAATTTCTGCCTTTTCTTCAGTTGCCATGCCAAAAGTTTGCCACATTTATTTGCTGATTCAAAAGTCTTTTGCTTCATTTGCTTTATCTTCCATTCAATCTCTTGGTTCATCAATTCCATATATTGTGTTTGATACAACTTAATCTCTCTTAAGATGTCCTGAGACTTTGGTTTTGTTCTTAATTTTCTCTCTCCTTCCTTTATCATTTCCAAAATCTTTTCTTTTTTCTCATTTTGTTTTTTCCTCTTTATTGAATTTTGTTGAATCAAAAATCCTCTCATCACCGCCTTACTTGCATCCCAGACCACTCTTTTCTCCACGTCGGTCCTCAAATTTATTTCAAAATAGTCTTTTAGGGTCTTTTGGGCCTTCGTGAGAATCTCCTTATCTCGAAAGAGGGTGTCATTCATTCTCCATCTAAATTGACCAGTCATTGTGAGTTTCATCTCCATCTTCACGGCGTTATGGTCGGAGCAAGTTTTTGGGCAGATTTCCACTTTCTTAATCTTTGGGGCCATTCCACTAGTAATCCAAATTTGATCGATTCTGGTCCAGGTCATCATTGCTTGGGAGAAGAAAGTTCCCTCTCTCTCCAGAGGGTTCCTTGTTCTCCATATGTCTATCAAGCCCATATTTTCTGTCATTTCAAAAAAAGTCTTAGGGAGTCTCCCTTCCTTACTAACTGTTAGTCTTTGTGCCTTGTCCATATTAGTGGAGACCACGCCATTCATGTCTCCCATAATTATCATATTGTAATCCAAATAGTCAGTCAGGGTTTCATGAAGTCTCTTAAAGAAGTCAGATTTGCCTTCATTCGGTGCATAAATTCCAACCACTAAAAATTTTTCTCCTTGTATTTGTATCTCCACTGCCAGGTATCTCCCTTGTTCGTCCTTAAATATCATTTTTGGGGCCCATTTCTCTTTCACATATATTACCACTCCTCTTTTCTTAACTTTGTCTGATGAAATAAATTCTTGTCCTAGCCTTTTATTTATGAGTAGTCTCCTGTGAGCTCTGGTTATGTGAGTTTCTTGTAGACATATCAGGTCCAATTGTTCTCTGTTCAATATATGAAATACTTGTCTTCTCTTCAAGGGCCCATTGAGCCCATTACAATTCCAGCTAAGGAATTGCAGAGCCATCTTATTGTTTTTCTAAACTCCTCCAACAGCTCCAAGTTGTTGCTCTTCTTCTGATGATAGTGGTTTTTGTCCGATCGAGAGATTCAAAATCTCCAATGCTCTCCTCTGTTCTGCAAGTGCGTCCACAGTCCCCTTCTGCAGGTCCTCCTGATTTCTTGCCAGAAATTTGTCCTTGTCTTGGATTGTCTTTATTTTCACCTTCTTTGCCTTGTAGTCAAATGACAGTCCTTGTGGGAACTCCCACCTAAAGCGAATGGAATTTTTCTTTAGCAAAAGAACCAAATCCTTGTAGAAGTTTCTTAAATCCAAGATGTATTTTGGGATGTCTTTAAAGATCTGTACAGCTGAATTTCCGATTTGCAAGGCCTTTTCAAAGTGTAGTCCTAATATTTTGTCTCTTTCCTCCTTGGATCTGAGTGTGATCAAGCAATCTCTCGGGGTCTTTCTGTCTTGTTTTTTACCCAATCTGAAAGCTGTCGTGATTTTAAATTCGTCTTCCTCAAGGTCCCAACAATCCACAAACTCCCGTGTCAGATATTCCACAAGATTGTCTCTTTCATTCTCCGGAATCAGTCTTAATTTCAAGTTTCTCTCTTTTCTCTGTAACTCCCACAAGGCCAAAGTTGCATCATGCTCATAAACCTTCTTAGCAATCGGCTCTAATTTCTCCTGTGTCTCTCCAGCAGTAGCTTTAGCATCTTCAGCAATTTGGCGCGTGGTAGCGTTTTCCTCCACCAATTTATATATAGATTCTGTATTCTGGTTTAATCTTACTGATATTTCTGTTAATTTTTGTGTATTCTCTGAAGTCTGTTTTGTCAGAGACTCCAGAGTTTGATTTATCTTGAGAAGAGCATCTGTCAGAACTTCCATAGAGGCGGCTGTTCCTTTATCTTGTCCTGTTGTTCCTGCTGATCCGGCTGTTACGCCTGAAATTGAGCCTCTTTTCTTTGTCTGTTGCTGCTGCAGCTGTTGTTGTTGTTGTTGCTTGGTCTTAGCTCTTGTAACAATCTCTTCTTGTGAGCCACTCATGTCAAGGTCAATTCCCACGGGATTTGTTCTCCGTTGGAAAATTCCACTGTCTTAGGCCGTGCCGGACTTTACTTTATCCTCTAGAGGGAGCAAATCAAAATGGCCACAGAACAAAATAACGAACACGAAGACAAAGGAGAATGCCCAAAGATGTAAAAAAGGAGATTAACACAGTCAAAATCAATGTTACTAAAAACTTATAACTTCAAATTGCCACAGTTGCCCAATTTATACTGCTCTTCTTGTAATATATTGTAGCCAGGCACTGTGAAAACTTTGTATCAAAGTATCACTTTGCAGGGAAAAAGTCAGTTCAGTGTCCTAAGGAGGCAGACCGTTTCATGCTTTCAATAGGTGAGACAGCAGAGGTTTTTTACTTCAAAAAAAATCGTGCAGTTATTAATCTCATTCACCTCCCCTCTGCCCTGCTAGCTAGAGGGGAGATCAAAGGTCTAAATGTCCGGTTTAGCTGATCAAAGAGCGGGTTTCAACGGATGCAAGTTTAGAGTTCCGTTGCTTTCACTTTCATGCAGTCGGGGGGAGGCAGACTTCCTTGATTTAAATCTCCCCGTTTTTAGCCCAATTTACTGAATTTAAAAGGTCCCAATTGTTCTCCAGCTCCTACTCACGGGAATTCAGTCCAAGTTTTCTTTTCAGGAAGAAATCGGCGCTCTCCGCTTATGGCGACGCGGCTTCACTTCGCAGGCTGGGTAGCGACTCTCAGCACCGCGCTCACTCCCGATGTCGATCCGTAGCCTTTAAAAAGGCTCTTTCACGGTACCGGGGGGCGCAAAGGTGCCCACCGAGTCTCCTTGTTCTCAGGCTTCAGCGCCTGGGATTTTAGGGGTCCCCCGCTCGCCGTAGCGGGTAAGACCCGAACTTGCGAAGCAGTCCTTCTCCGGAGCTCGGAGGTAGGACCGCCATTAAGCGCTGGCACCGACCGGAAGTCCAGCAGCACGCAGTCCTTATGAGGCTTCAGGCCCCGCCCCAGGCCAGATGGTAAGTGGCAGAAAGGAGCAGGGCCCTCAGGCACTCACTCAGGGGAGTCCTCCTGGGCAGTAGGCAGCACACAGCACGCAGTCCTTATGAGGCTTCAGGCCCCGCCCCAGGCCAGATGGTAAGTGGCAGAAAGGAGCAGGGCCCTCAGGCACTCACTCAGGGGAGTCCTCCTGGGCAGTAGGCAGCACACAGCACGCAGTCCTTATGAGGCTTCAGGCCCCGCCCCAGGCCAGATGGTAAGTGGCAAGAGCAGGGCCCTCAAGCACTCACTCAGGGGAGTCCTCCTGGGCAGCGGCAGCAAGCAGCACGCAGTCCTTATGAGGCTTCAGGCCCCGCCCCAGGCCAGATGGTAAGTGGCAGGAAGGAGCAGGGCCCTCAGGCACTCACTCAGGGGAGTCCTCCTGGGCAACAGGCAGCAAGCAGCACGCAGTCCTTATGAGGCTTCAGGCCCCGCCCCAGGCCAGATGGTAAGTGGCAAGAGCAGGGCCCTCAAGCACTCACTCAGGGGAGTCCTCCTGGGCAGCAGGCAGCAAGCAGCAAGCAGCACGCAGTCCTTATGAGGCTTCAGGCCCCACCCCAGGCCAGATGGTAAGTGGCAGGAAGGAGCAGGGCCATCAGGCACTCACTCAGGGGAGTCCTCCTGGGCAACAGGCAGCAAGCAGCACGCAGTCCTTATGAGGCTTCAGGCCCCGCCCCAGGCCATATGGTAAGTGGCAAGAGCAGGGCCCTCAAGCACTCACTCAGGGGAGTCCTCCTGGGCAGCAGGCAGCAAGCAGCCCGCAGTCCTTATGAGGCTTCAGGCCCCGCTCCAGGCCAGATGGTAAGTGGCAAGAGCAGGGCCCTCAAGCACTCACTCAGGGGAGTCCTCCTGGGCAGCGGCAGCAAGCAGCACGCAGTCCTTATGAGGCTTCAGGCCCCGCCCCAGGCCAGATGGTAAGTGGCAGGAAGGAGCAGGGCCCTCAGGCACTCACTCAGGGGAGTCCTCCTGGGCAACAGGCAGCAAGCAGCACGCAGTCCTTATGAGGCTTCAGGCCCCGCCCCAGGCCAGATGGTAAGTGGCAAGAGCAGGGCCCTCAAGCACTCACTCAGGGGAGTCCTCCTGGGCAGCAGGCAGCAAGCAGCAAGCAGCACGCAGTCCTTATGAGGCTTCAGGCCCCACCCCAGGCCAGATGGTAAGTGGCAGGAAGGAGCAGGGCCATCAGGCACTCACTCAGGGGAGTCCTCCTGGGCAACAGGCAGCAAGCAGCACGCAGTCCTTATGAGGCTTCAGGCCCCGCCCCAGGCCATATGGTAAGTGGCAAGAGCAGGGCCCTCAAGCACTCACTCAGGGGAGTCCTCCTGGGCAGCAGGCAGCAAGCAGCCCGCAGTCCTTATGAGGCTTCAGGCCCCGCTCCAGGCCAGATGGTAAGTGGCAAGAGCAGGGCCCTCAAGCACTCACTCAGGGGAGTCCTCCTGGGATGTTTTTGTAAGAAGCGGTTTAATGACAGCCTCTTTCAAGGGTCTGGGAAGGCTCCCTCACAGAGGGAGAGCCCCGCAGAGCCCATCGCCCAGCCCTTCCCAGCTCGCTTTTATTAGCCAGATTGGAATCGATTCCTTGCAATTTGACCAGACAAGACTCTCCCACCCCGGCCCTGCTCTCACAGTGGTGTCTACCTCTTTCTGAATCTAAGCGACTTTATCTGCAAAAACTTTGCAAAAGCACTGCAGGAGATCTTGGGGTCTTGATGTTGCCTGTCGTAAATGCTGTAAACCTTCCTGGCTTTTGGAATCTGTCCAAACTTCTCACAGGACAAACCTTCCACGGCTTCGACCTCAGCAGTGCCACCTGCTGGTTGCAGTGATGGTTGGGATGATGTCACAGTCAGTACCCCTTCTTCCTCCTGCTTTTGAGATTTCTCCCCCTCAACAGGAAACACCCCTCTTGTGCACTCTGGAAAACAGCTCTGCGTCTTCTCATCCATGACACCACCAGAGCTCTGCACGATCACCTGGGATACTGTATCAGCTTTCCCCCGGCGCGTGATTCTGGCAGTCTGCTGAGCCATTGCCTCCCACTGCATGTGGGCGTCGGAGACAGCAAAGTCCAGCCCTCTGAACTTCTCTGGCATCCTAGATAGCCCGTCGACATCTTGGAATGTCCAAGTGTGTCACAGAGAAATTCCTGCCAAACACACACTGGCTGTTGACATAAGACACAGTATCAAACTGCTTTTGCAGCTTCGGGAACAAAATCACCGCATTCCCAAACACACAGGGAATGAATCAGAAGATTCCTATCTTCTTAAACTTCATGCCTGCTACTTCAATGCAGCATCAGGGGAAATTGCTCCCTCCCCCATAGCTGATGTTTCACATCCAGCTATTGTCCTGGCAAAGCTTGCCGCTGCGCAAATCCAGCTTCATCATCTCCTTCCAGCCATCACGCTGCGAAGATCCTCCGATCCCTGGTGCGACATAAATCAGTGACCCAAGTCTGCTGACAAGGTCACACTTTATTTAGCAGAGCAGACTGCGCAATGAAAGAGGTTTGAGGCATGTGAAGACATACGATATAATATGGATTTATTAAAGATAAATCAAGACAAAGAAACATGTCATCTCTCCTTGCCGTCCTTCTGAGAGAGAGAAAAGGAAAAGCAACACAGCGGACGTTCTGCTTACGCCAGCAAACAGTGCTGGAATGTAAACAGACATGTGACACGCAACAGTTCTATGTCTGAACCAAAAGGTGGAATGGAATCTCCAACATCCTCCCCCTTTCCATGTAACCTGTGGTGCAGTGGAATCTCCAACACGGTCTTCCCAAACACTCACAGCAGCCGCAGTGTCCCAAGGCCTCCCTGGAGCCCCGACCCCTAGGCCTGATGGAATTGACTTGCAACTAGATACAGCGACAGAGCCTGAAACAGAGACACAGCTAGAGCTAGAGCCAGAGCGCAGAGGCAGAGACAGAGCCTGATACACTGCTTGATACAGTGTAGGAGCCTTCTTCTGCTGGTCTTAATTGCCTGACAAAATCTTCAAAGGCCTCTTGCCTTCTTCTGTGTACGAGACTGCACAAAACAATTGAGCCTGCCTTTTACTTTCTCTTTTAGGCATTTGCTGTACTCACAGTCTGTCTCCTTCTGCAGCCGTCTTTCTTTTCCGTCTGTGAAGAGGCTTACTTCACTATGGCATTTCCAAGAGACCCCAACCGGGACAAAACCAGCCCCTGGTCCTTCCTCTGCTAGCACTGGGTCTGTGGCCCCGATCCCTGGGCCCATAACAATTGTTAGAAGCATCCTACTCTTGTGTAGGACCCTGGCAGAGACACATGCCCAACTGGCATGTTCTCTCCCTCCTGGTCGATCGTTTGGGAGCTTCAAAAGCTTTCTCCAACCCAAACATCACAGCGACTGATGCCTTAGAGACATCGGCACACTTAGGGATCCACAGAGTCTTCGCAGTTTGCGTAACAAACTCAGTAGCACAGCATTTTGGCTAATCTACGTTTATTTACATATAATATATTTGGAACATTCTGACTTAGCTCCTGCCTTCTTTCTCATCAGACAGCAAAGAGAGAAAAGAACAACGGACAATAGTCCCACTTCAAGGAACACAGTAGCACAAAACATCCTGTCTCCGTCACTTCCCACACTGTGGAATGAAAACATACACCATCATGTGATAGACAACAATCCCATGACTGCAGACACGGGGAATGAATCTCCAACAAGACACAGCCAGAGCCAGAGCGAGACCCTGAATCAAAGTCAGAGCGAGACCCTGTGTGATGGCCTGGGAATCTGATTCAGAGGCTGAACCGGAGGAATCCCAGCCTGCACAGGAGTCCCCGCCTCCAGGGCCGGCTGAGCCGGGGCAGGGCCTTGAATCTGAAGCGCCTGCACCTGTGCCAGATCCTCAGGAGCAGACACCAGATGAATCCACTCTGGCTCCGGAGGTGACTGAGGACCCATTGCCTGCAGGTGCGCCTCTCCCAGCCCTGTCAGGGGAAGGTGAAGCTGCCCCTGGGTTCAGTAACCCTCCAGCCTCTCCTGAGCTGCAGAGGCTCAGGGCAGAGAGGCGGAGGGAACTGTGTTCTATCAGGAGGAGTGCTCGCCTTAAGGCCAGGAGAGGCGGGTCACCTGTGGGCCGGGACCGCCCCTGGCCTCAGAGAAGATAAAGGCCAGGCAGCCCGGTCCCAGGTTGCGGGAGCAACGTCGTTGGAAACCTGTTTCTGCCAGCACCCAGACCTGTTCTTCCGGAGTTCCTGACCACGCCCTGCTTCCTGCTTTGGACCCTGCTTCGGCCTTGGTGGACAGTCTCCAGACCCTCGACCCAGGACCGGACTCTGACCACGTCTCTTGGTAACCCCCCCCCGGGTCCAGCACAGTTTGCTCCCGCCACATCCGCACTCCCCCTTCTTTGGGGTGCATTCGGGAAGAGCCAGAAGCCATGGCCGACCAGGCAGCTGCGTTGGTGGCATTGGCCCAGGAGAACCAGGCCTTGACTCACACCGTTCAGCAGCTCAGCAATGCGGTTACAGCGCTTCAGCAGCGGTTGGACGCCTTACCGGCTCCTGGGGCCAACACCCCAGTTTCTGGCAAGTACCCAGTGGCCCTGCCAGAGAAATTTGATGGGTCCCTGGCCAGCTTTCCCATGTTCCTCACACAGGCCAAGCTGTATATTCAGGGGCGAGCCTGGAATTTTCCTGACGATCGCACCAAGGTGCACTTCTTGATCAGCTTGCTGAAGGACCAGGCGGCCAAGTGGGCTTTGCCATTGCTCCGGCAAGACTCTCCTTTGCTGACAGACTATGTGGGGTTTTGTAACCACTTGGAGACTGCGTTTGGCAACCCTCTGAATGGGAGCCAAGCCAATCGGGCGATTCGTCAGTTGAGACAGGACAAGTCCACAGCCACCGCCTATGCCACAGAATTTCAGCTGTTGGCGCAGGACTTGTCCTGGAATGACTCTGCACTGCGGGACCAGTATCTCGAGGGGCTTTCGGATGAGATACTGGACCAGCTGGCCACGATGGATCATCCCACCACGCCGGACGCCCTCATTCAGCGGAGCCTGCAGATAGACGATCGGTTGGAGGACCGTCGCCAGGCCCGGGACCACCAGCTGGAGCCAGAGAGCCAGAGCGCCAGAGCCAGAGCCAGAGCCAGAATATTTACTTCTTATAAACTGTTTCCTTTATGAATGGGAGGTCAAAGACGAACAGGTCAAGGAGGTAATGATCAAGTGGGCTTTAGATATTGGGAAAACAATTAACTTAACAGCATGGGAAGAACTATGGAGAAAGAACTGGAAATTTACAGCCTGTGAAGTATTGAGGGAAAATCTAATCAATTTTGATATTACATTAGTTTTGTTTTATAATAACACTTTTTCTAATAATGAAGGTTCGTTTGAGAAACCTTTTTTCTTATCTGTCCTGAACACTTCATGCAATTGATGGTATTTGTGGAGAGAATCAGAACTTACAGGGTTAAGAAGTTCTGAGTGACGTCTCACATTCTGAGGCGTGGCTTTGTGCGCAGAGGGGAGTGTTTCTCTGTGTTCTTTCTTCTTCCGTTTACTGGCGGTGAGGAAGCAAGATGAGCACTCTCTCACCGGGTCTGATGTATGATGTTTTTCTACACGATTAAAGACTTTTGGAGATAAGCAAGAACGCTTGCGTGCAGCTTGATTTATTACACACACATTGCAACAGTTTTTCTACCGCTGTGTCTATTCTGCTACAAGTAGCTGACGGAGAGCAGTGAGGCGCGAGGAAGCCTACTGGACCCAGTCCAATAGCTATCCAATAGCCAAAGTATTGGATTCAACCCGTAAGGTGTTGTTTAATTTCCTCATAATCTTTAATTACCAATTTATTATCTTTTTCCTTAATCAGATCTTTATATTTGGCCCATTCTAATTCCATATTTTTCTTTTTTATTGTAGTTGCTTCTAGAGGTGATGCCCACCACGGTGTTTTCGGTTCTAGGAGATCCTTATATTTTGTCCATGTTTTATATAATGATTTCCTAATGACATGGTTCATAAATCCTGTGTACTTTCCCTTTTTCATAAGCTAAATACGCATGCCAATCATAACGCTTGTTAAATCCTTCTAGATCTAAGAAATCACTATTTTTTAATACAACCCACTCTTTTAGCCAATTTAAACAGACAGCGTCGTAATATAAATTTAGGTCAGGTAGCGCCAGTCCACCTCTATGTTTTTTATCTATTAGAAGTTTGTGTTTAATTCTTGGTTTTTTATACTGTCATATGAATTTGGATACCTCTTTTTGCCATAATCTAAGACTTCCCACTCCTCCAATTATCAGTATCATTTGGAATAGATACATTATTTTCGGCAATATGTTCATTTTAACCACCAATATTCTGCCAACAAGTGATAATCTGGATGTCAGGGAACTGCCATCGGAGCTAGAGGCGGAGGGAAGGCTCCAGAGGGATGCCGGAGAGGGTCCCAGTAGGGAGAGAGGCAGCCCATCTACGGGGGAAGGAAATCAGCGTAACACCAGTGGAGAAGAGGGGCAGATGGGGGAATCGGAGAGGAGGCTCCAGGACTCCTCGCCGGAGACCAGCGGAGAGAGTACGGATACTCCGCTGCCCACACCCTCCCTGCGCAGAAGACTTCCGCGCAGGGAGAGTAGGAGGAGACTTGGTGTCAAAGAGCTTTTATGCTGGAAAAGGTTCAAGAAACGCCCACTGACGGATTCTGCCAGCGACTGAGACAGCCACGAAACTTGAGGCTGTCCAGACAGAAAGGGTTCAACCAGGTAACCTAGCCAGGAGTGGCGGCAACTTACGCACGAGCAACCCCTAGAACCATTACAGCAATCCGTCAGTCACCGATGTTGCTTGTGCGCAGCTCCAGAGAGGCAGCACGATGAGCCAAACCAGGAGAACCGGAGAGGAGGAGCAAGCGGCTGGAGTGCAAGGTCTGGTAGAGAGAAACCGAGACTTGGAACAGCATGTAGCTCTCCTGACGGCGCGGCTGGACGAAAGACGGACTCAGGATGCACAGGTCAGACCCACCCCCATCGCAAGGAAAGTACCGGGGCTGGTACACAAGTTTGGGGGGAAACCCCAGGACTACAATGCGTTCCGAACAGAGATAGAGTACGCTTTGGAACTGCAGCATAATGACTTTGCAAACGATGGGGAGAGGGTGGCCTACGTTGTGGGGCATCTGGAGGGGGGTGCAAGGGAATGGATCAGGCCCCTAATGACGACGCAGAATGATGCCTTGAAGGACCTTAAGAAATTCTTCCAGGCAATGAATGCGATGTATTCCAGTGAAGTGGAGCAAAGTGTGACTCGGCGAGAACTGATGGGGTGCAAGCAGGGGAGCCAATCAGTTAGAGACTACTGGTCGCGCTTTGCAATGTTGGTCCACCGGCTCGGGTGGGATCTGGACTCTGAACCAATTCAAATGTTGTTTGAAGAGGGGTTGTCCCCAACTGTGAAGGATGAGCTGTCCCACGCGCCCCGCCCACAGTCGATGGATCAGCTGACCAAGGCTGTACTTGCGATTGGAGTGCGGCAGGAAGCGCGGGCTCAGGAGAAACGCGAGGGGAGAGGGGAACGTTGCCTTGACTACCGCATTCCTGAAATACTGAGACAGCTTTCCCAGGCGGCTGAGCCAATGGAAATAGATGGTGCGCGCGAGAGGTTTCAAACTCCAGTGAAGGTCGCAAGAAGGAGGGGAAGGATTGGAAAACCACCAAGAAGTGTTTCCTCTGCCAACGGCCAGGACATTTTGCCAGGGTCTGCCCTCAAAGAAAGGTCTGGCAAGGGATGGTGGGGGCTGCTGGCTGTGAGGAGAAGGGGGAAGAAGGGCAGGCGCAGGGAAACGACAACGCCTGGCTGCCAACCAGCGGGGCCAGCAGCCAGGCCAGCAACCAATAGAAGTGCCCCAGCCTGACCCCCCCCCCAGGGCAGCTATAGCCATAGAAGTGGTGCTAGAACTCCCGAATGGGCACCCAGTCAAAGTTGAGGGGCTGCTGGATTCGGGCAGCTCCTGCAATTTCTTCAGCAGGGACTTCGCTCTGGAGCACCAACTCCACCTGCTGCCCCTGGATTTTCCATTGCAAGTGACCACCATCGATGGCAGGGAACTTCTGGGAGGGGAAGTGACACACCAGACCCCACCAATGCGAATGAGGGTTTCCAGGCACACGGAGACCATTGCCTTTCACGTGGCCACACTGGCAGGACCCCCAATAATACTGGGAATGAGCTGGCTGGCACTGCATGATCCAGTAGTGTCATGGCATCAGCGGACAGTCACCTTTGGGTCAGCTTACTGCTTGGAACACTGTCGGGGGGGGGGAACCCCAAGAATGACAGTGGCCAGGGTGGCTGGGCTGGCGGTGGAAACAAAAGGGGAGGTGCCACCACAATATGCTGACCTGGAGGAAGTCTTCAGCGAGAAGGAGGCGGATAGACTACCCCCCCCCCCATAGGCCCTTTGACTGCCAAATCAACCTACTCCCAGGGGCTCAGCTACTGGTGGGTAAGCTGTATGCCATGTCTGACCGGGAGATGCAGGAGTTGCGGCAGTTTATTGACAAGAACCTGAAGAGGGGTTTCATAAGGGAATCAAAGGCGGTGGGGGGCAGTCCAGTGTTCTTTGTGGACAAAAAGGAGACTAATCAGCCTAGATTAGTCATAGATTACCGGGCGTTAAACTTGGTATCAGAACCCGTGACCTTCCCAATGCCCAGGATTGACGACATTTTAATGAAGGTGAGGCAGGGGAAAATTTTTACCAAGCTGGACCTCAGGGGAGCGTACAATTTGATTAGGATAAGGGAGGGGGACGAATGGAAAACCCCTGGGGGCGTTTGAGTACTTAGTCATGCCATTTGGATTACAATCAGGCTCCGCCTGCTTTCAAGCATTCATGCACCACGTGTTGGGGCCCCTGCTGTACAAGAACTGCGTAGCCTTTTTGGACGACGTCTTAATCTATTCAGACAATGAGAAGCAACATGTCAGAGACGTCAGGGAAGTGCTAAAGAGACTGCAGAAGCACCAGTTGTGGGTCAAGCTGGAAAAATGCCAATTTCATGCCAGAGAGGTCGAGTTTCTGGGGTACAAGTTGTCAGACAAGGGCCTAGCTATGGACCCAAGCAAGGTGCAGGCAGTGTTGGAATGGAAGGCCCCCAAGACCCGGAAGGACGTGCAGAGGTTCCTAGGGTTCAGCAACTTCTACAGGAAGTTCATCAAGAACTTCGCCCACTTGACAGCGCCCATCACAGATTGTCTCAGTAGCAAGAAGAAGTTCGCCTGGACGGAAAGTGCCCAGCAATCCTTTGAAAGACTGAAGGAGGCGTTCGCTTCGGAAGAGCAGCTCCTGCACGTTGATCTGGAGAAGCCCATGAGGCTGGAGACCGACGCGTCCGACCGAGCCATTGGGGCGGTACTTTTGCAGCCAGGGGCCAAGCAGGGCTGGAGGCCGTGTGCCTTTTTCTCGTGGAAGCTGAGCAAGTCGGAGCAAAATTATACGGTGTATGACCGTGAACTGCTTGCGATCTACGCGGCGTTTCACCGATGGAGACATCTGTTAATAGGGGTGCAGCACAAGATCCAGGTTTGTACTGATCACAAGAACTTGGAATACTGGCGGACCGCGCGAGTGCTCAAGCAGAGACAGGTTCGATGGGCCCAGGAGTTCGCCAAGTTTTCCTTCGAGATCAGATACGTGCCGGGAGAGGAAAACGTAAGAGCAGATGCTCTCTCCCGGTAACCGGAATACCTGGAGGGAGAGGGACCACCGGAAACCCGACACGTGTTTCCCGAGGACCGGTGGGTGTGTGGGGGAACGTTGGTTGGGAAACGAGAACTGGCAGGGCTTACTAGAGACGCCGCGTTCGCTCAAGCAAAAATCAGGGAACTCCGGGACGGAAGGGAAGACCATGGAGGGTTTGAGGAAAAGGAAGGGCTACTGTACTATAAGGGGGCACTGTACGTACCGGGGGAGACCTTGAGGGGTCTGGTCTTGTCCTTGTTTTGGTATCAGCACGACAAAAGCAGCTTCCCATGATCCCGGTATTATTCCACATTTTAAAATTCTGTTCATTACCAATTTCATTGGTGTTATTAAGAATTCCTCTAATTTTTTATAATATGCTGCCGTCAATCCATCTGTTCCAGGTGCTTTTCCTACTTTTGCTTTCATAATTGCTTGGTGCACCTCCAGTGTTGTAATCGGCTGATTTAATTGTTCCCTTTTCTCTGCTCCTATTGTCTGGATTTTATTCTCTATTAGGTATTCTTCCATATCCTCCTGATTCCCTTTCATTTCTTTATATAAGTTACTATAGTACTTTATAAATTTTGCTTTGATTTCCTTTGGGTCTTCTATTATTTTCCCATCCTCCATTATTTTTTCTATTATTCTTTCCTTCTGTCTCTTCTTCAACTTCCATGCTGGCAGCCTACCTGGTTTATTGGCAAATTCAAAAGAATTTTGTCTTATCCTCTTAATTTTTGTTCCACTTCGTAATTCAGGATCATGGAGAGTTGCATCTGCAGTGTCTTGATGTTGTTTTTTGGTGCTTCGTTTCTTGGGTTTTGTCAGGGGATGATGTCAGCATTTGCTCTCTCCGCCTGCCCATTGGTTTCGGGGTGCCTCGCTGTCGTGAAGCTCACCTCTACTTGCAGCAAACTCATGAGCTTGCGCCAAAACCGTGAGGTGAATTGGGTCCCCCTGTCCGAAATCACCTTAGAAGGGACCCCATGCAACCTAAACACATGCTCTATGAACAGCTTGGCTGTTTCCTCCGCCGTCACTGCATGTGAGCATGCCACAAAATGACACATCTTGGTTAGGAGATCCACCACCACCATGACTGCTGTTTTCCCCTTGGACCTGGGCAGGTCAGTGATGAAATCTACCGATACCACTTCTCATGGCCTCCCTGGTGTGGGCAAAGGCTCCAGTAACCCTGCTGGAGCAGCCTTCTCCCCTTTGGCCCTCTGGCAGGTGTCACACCCTCTTACATATTCCCTCATGTCCTCCCTCACTTTAGGCCACCAAAATTCCCTAGTAACCAACAACATGGTTTTGTGTTGCCCAAAATGTCCCGCTGTGGAGAAGTCGTGAAGTTGCTTGAGGACCCTGGTCCTTAGGGATTCACCCGGAATATACAACGCCCCCCGATAGAACAGAAGCCCCCCCTTTTTCCTCGAAACCTCCCTCAGCTCCCCCCTTTTCCCTTAGCTCGTCCAGCTTCTGCCGTGCAAAGGCATCGCCTCTGATCAGTTGCACCAGTTCATCGTCCTTCACCAATGCCCCCCCCCCCCGCAAGTCCACCTTTTTTCGGGGAACATGAGCCTGGCTACAGGAGGTCCTTCTTCCGCCAGGTACTCTGGTTTGCGTGATAGCGCATCCGTCCTCACGTTCTGCTCCCCTGGCACGTACTGAATCCTAAAGTTGAAGTTGGCAAAAAACTCCGCCCAGCGTATTTGCCTTTGGCACAGCACACGCGCCGTACGCCAATACTCCAGGTTCTTGTGATCCGTGCACACCTGTATCTGATGCTTCGCACCAATCAGGAAGTGTCTCCATTGCTTGAATGCAGCCACAATAGCAAGCAATTCTTTGTCGTAAATGCTGTAGTTTAGCTCCGACTTCTTCAGCTTCCGGGAGAAAAAGGCACATAGCCGCTGTCAGGGGTTCAGGGACAGAGGCACAGGTGAGGGAGGAGACGGAGAGCGAGGGGGAAGAATCCCAGGGCAGCGAGGAAGAGGATGACAATGACTTGAGGGATTCCATGAGTCTTTCAAGTGAATCGGAGGATTCCCAGAAGGGGGCGTCTGTGGTCAGGCCAAGGGGAGTCACAGGGGGGACTCGTCAGGAGCAGGGGACCAGCGGGGGAACCCAAAGTGGGAGCTGGGAGTCGGGACGGGCTTCTCCGCCAGAGCGCAGTGAAGGGGGTGGAGATTCCAGAGTGACAGGGGAAGCAGGTCCTAAAGCAGAGAGGGAGGGGAGATTGGAGCAAGACATCCTCCCGGAAGGGGAGGGGAGTAGTGCAGGGAGTAGTGTAACTGTCAAGAGGAAGGTCAGCGGTTGCGAACGCGCGCCAAGTTCAAATGTGGAGGCGCGCGGAAGAACAGGGAGCCCGGAGGAGGAGCCAGGTCCCAAAGCACGCAGGAGGGGGGAAGAGCTGTCTGGGGATTCCGCGTCAGGGGAATCCAGGAGGGGCGAAACCCCAGGGGGCAGGAAGACCCTGCGGAAAAGGAAAGAAAGGAAGAGGTGGAGCAGCACAAGCCTCTTAAAGTGGTGCAGAGGCGGGACTGACTCAGAGGGGACTTCAGCGGTCTAAGCGTAACAGACGTGGGGCTGCGCGCCTCGGCTGTGGAGCGTGCAATGGACTTCAATAAACATTTTTGTATATAAACTGGACTTGGCGTTGGTCTCTTGTGAGCTGGGACCTGAGGCAGCCCTGAAAGCCGCCAATCCTCCTTGCCATCTTGCTGCATCAGGACCGCTCCGATGGCCCGGTCAGACGCATCAGTTTCCACTCGCAGCGGCAGGTCGGGATTGACGTGCAGTAACTGCTCCTCGGATGCAAAAACCTTCTTCAGCCTCTCAAACCCCTCTTGTGCCGCCTCAGTCCACATAAATTTATTCTTCCCACTAAGGCAGTCCGTTATGGGTGCCGCCAACTGCGCGAAGTTTTTGATGAACTTCCTGTAGAAGTTGCTGAAACCCAGGAACCGTTGAACATCCTTCCTGGTCTTGTGGCTTTTCCATTCCACCACAGCCTTCACCTTCTCAGGCTCCATCGCCAGGCCCTTATCCGACAACCTGTAGCCCAGGAACTTGACCTCCTTCGTGTGCAACTGGCACTTCTCCAGCTTCACCCACAGGCGATGCTCCTTTAGCTTGCTCAGGACCTCACGCACGTCCTTCACGTGCTGCCCTTCGTTGTCAGAAAATACTAAAATATCATCTAAAAAGTAAACGCAGTTACGCTACAGCAGCGGCCCCAGGACATGGTGCATGAACGCCTGGAAGCACGGGCTTCCACAATGCAGGCCGAAAGGCATGACGAGATATTCTTTTTTAAAAAAAATAATTTTTATTAGTTTTCCAAGCATATAATAAAAACAAACAATCAAACAAAACAAAACAAAACAAAACAAAACAAAACAAAACAAAACAAAACAAAACATACAAACATATAAACATGTATACTTTCATAATCTTATCTTCCTACACCTTGCTTCCCGGACTTCCCCATACCTCCCCTTTTCTGCATCCTTGTTTTTACCTTTCTTCAGCAACCCTCCAACTGGTTAATTAATTCACTTTCATTCTAATTTCCTTAACTTATTGTTTACAGCTGCAATTCTCTATTTCTTAACACCTTAACATCTCATTACACTTCAATTTTACAACAATTTTTAAGATAAATTTTGAATTTCTTCCAGTCTTCTTCCACTGTCTCTTTCCCCTGGTCACGGATTCTGCCGGTCATCTCTGCCAGTCCCATGTAGTCGATCACCTTCGCTTGCCATTCTTCCAGAGTGGGTAACTCTTGTGTCTTCCAATACTTTGCCAGAAGAATTCTTGCTGCTGCAGTAGCATACATAAAAAATGTCCTATCCTTCCTTGTCACCAATTGGCCAACCATGCCCAGGAGAAAAGCCTCAGGCTTTTTAGGAAAGGTCCATTTAAGAACCTTCTTAATTTCATTATAGATCATTTCCCAAAAGGCTTTAATCTTCGGGCAGGTCCACCAAAGGTGATAAAAGGTACCTTCAGTCTCATTACATTTCCAGCATTTGTTATTGGGCAAATGGTAAATTTTTGCAAGCTTGACTGGGGTCATGTACCACCTGTAAATCATTTTCATAATGTTTTCTCTTAAAGCATTACATGCCGTGAACTTAACACCAGTATTCCATAACTGTTCCCAGTCAGCAAACATAATATCATGACCAATGTCTTGTGCCCATTTAATCATAGCTGATTTCACCGTTTCATCCTGTGTATTCCATTTCAACAGCAAATTATACATTCTTGACAAGTTCTTAGTATTGGATTCTAACAGTTCTGTTTCTAATTTTGACCTCTCCATCTGGAAACCTATTTTCCTGTCCTGTTTAAATACCTCGTTTATCTGAAGGTAATGCAACCAGTCTCTTACCTTAGACTTTAATTTCTCATAACTCTGTAGTTTAACTCTTTCACCGTCTTGTTCTAAGATTTCACAGTATTTTGGCCATTTCGACTCCATATTAAGTTTTTTAGTCTCTTTAGCTTCCATTGGTGATAACCACCTGGGAGTTTTACTTTCCAATAGGTCTTTGTATCTTATCCAAACATTGTATAATGCTTTCCTAACAATATGGTTTTTAAAGCCTTTATGCGATTTTACCTTCTCATACCATATATATGCATGCCAACCAAATCTATTGTCATACCCTTCCAGATCCAAAATGTCTGTATTCTCAAGAAGCAGCCATTGTTTCAACCAGCAGAAAGCTACCCATTCATAGTAGAGTCTTAAGTCCGGCAGGGCAAACCCCCCTCTATCTTTTGCATCAGTTAAAATCTTAAATTTTATTCTGGGCTTTTTGCCCTGCCAGACAAATTTGGATATGTCTTTCTGCCACTTCTTGAAACAGTCCATCTTATCCATGATCTGGAGTGTCTGAAATAAAAACAGCATTCTAGGCAATACATTCATCTTAATGACAGCAATTCGGCCTAACAAGGAAAGTCTCAATCTTGACCATATTTCTAGATCTTTCTTTACTTCTGTCCAACATTTGTCATAATTGTCCTTAAATAAGTTCACATTCTTAGAAGTCAGGTTTACCCCCAGGTACTTCACTTTTTTTGTTATCACTAAACCTGTTTCACTCTGAAACTTCTCTTTTTCAGCCATTGTTAGATTTTTCTCCAACACTTTTGTTTTCTGTTTGTTCAGTTTAAATCCTGCTACTTGACCAAATATCTCAATTAGTTCTAATACTCTTTTAGTACTAGTATCTGGCTGTTGCAAGGTCAATACTAGGTCATCTGCAAATGCCCTTAGTTTGTAATGTCTGGCTCCGACCTGAACTCCTTTAACCAACTGGTCCTCTCTGATCATATTTAACAAAACCTCCAGGACTGATATAAAAAGTATAGGGGATATTGGGCATCCCTGTTGTGTACCTTTTTCTATAGGTATTTCTTCCGTAACCACATTATTTACAATTAACTTTGCTTTTTGTTTAGAATATATAGCACCTATACCGTTTTCAAAACCTTGGCCTACCCCCATCCCTTGGAGATTCTTTTTCATAAAACTCCAGCAAATGTTATCAAAGGCTTTCTCCGCATCCACAAAAATTAAAACAGCTTTCCTATTAATGTCCACTTCTAACAATTCCAAAATGTCTATAATGTTCCTCACATTATCTGACATATGTCTCCCTGGAAGAAAGCCAGTTTGGTCCTTGTGAATCTCCCCTACCAACACTCTCTTCAGTCTTTTTGCCAAAATGTCTGCAAAAATTTTGTAATCCACATTAAGTAATGATATAGGGCGGTAGTTTTTAACCTGGTTCTTTTCAGTCTCAGTTTTCGGTATAAGTGAGATAAAAGCTTCTTTCCACGATTCAGGTGCCTTTTTCCCCTCCAAAATTTCGTTGCAAACTTCCTTCAGTGGTTGTACTAGCCATTCCTTCAATGCTTTATAATATTTAGCCGTCAAACCATCTGGTCCTGGAGATTTTCCCAATTGCATATTCTGAATGGCACCCTCTATTTCTTGTCCTGTTATTTTCTCATTCAAAATCATTTTACTTTGCTCTGAAATCTTTGGTAATCCATACTTCTTGATAAATTCTTCTATTTCTTGTTCGTTGACTGGCCCTTGTGCATATAATTTCCTGAAAAAACTTTGAAAGCAATTACTTATCTCATTTGGTTTGTGGATAATCTTTCCGTCCATTTCCAGACTTGTCACAGTGTTCAGTTTTTGCCTCTTTTTCAATTGCCATGCCAGAAGTTTCCCACATTTATCTGCCGATTCAAATGTCTTTTGTCTCATTTGCTTTATTTTCCATTCTATCTCTTGATTCATCAATTCCATGTATTGCATCTGGTAGTACTTTATTTCCCTCAAAATCTCATGAGACTTTGGTTTAGACCTCAATTTCTTTTCACCTTCTTTCATTTTTTCCAAGATTTTCTCTTTCCTCTCATTCTGCTTTTTCCTCTTTATGGAGTTTTGTTGTATTAGGAAACCTCGCATCACGGCCTTGCTTGCGTCCCAAATTATTCTTTTCTCCACATTAGTTCTCAAGTTTATCTCAAAGTAATCTTTCAATGCCTTTTGGGCCTTCTTGTAGATCTCTTCATCTTTAAATAGGGTGTCATTCATCCTCCATCTGAAGGTTCCAGTTGTTGTTAGTTTCATCTCCATCTTCACAGCATTATGGTCGGAGCAAGTCTTTGGGCAGATTTCTACTTTTTTTATCCTTGGCGCCATACTACTAGTTACCCAAATTTGGTCGATCCTTGTCCATGTCATTTTTGCTTCAGAGAAAAAAGTTCCCTCTCTCTCAAGAGGGTTCCTTACTCTCCAAATATCGATCAAGTCCAGTGTTTCAGTCATTTCAAAGAAGGTCTTTGGTAGTCTCCCTTCCTTAGAAATTGTTTGTCTCTGTGCCTTGTCCATGTTTGTAGAAACAACACCGTTCATGTCTCCCATCATTATAATTTTGTAGTCCAAATAATCCATTAAAGTCTCATGCAACTTCTTAAAGAATTCCGCCTTCCCCTCATTTGGTGCATATATTCCCACTATCAAAAATTTTTCTCCTTGTACTTGTACTTCTATTGCCAGGTATCTTCCTTGTTCATCTTTGAATATCATTTTAGGAACCAATTTTTCTTTTGCATAAATCACTACGCCTCTTTTCTTAACTTTATCTGATGAAATAAATTCTTGTCCAAGTCTCTTATTTACAAGTAGTTTTCTATGTGTCCTGGTCACATGCGTTTCTTGTAGACATATTAGGTCTAATTGCTCTCTCTTCAATATGTGAAAAACTTGACGTCTTTTTCTGGGAAGGTTAAGACCATTACAATTCCAGCTGAGAAGTTGCAGAGACATTTTACTACTATGTGCCTGTTCCTCCGACTGCTCCAAGCTTTTGTTCCTCCTCCGATGGTGGTATAAGTCCAAATGATAGGTTTGCAATGTCTGTCGATCCTTTGTCTGATGTTGTTTCTACTGTTCCTTTCTGCAGGTCCTCCTGGTATCTTTCCAAGAACTGTTCTTTGTCTTGAACTGTTCTTATTTTAACCTTCCTTCCTGTGTAGTTAAAGGATAGTCCTTGTGGAAACTCCCACCTGAAGAGTATGTCGTTTTTCTTCAGCAGGTAGACCAAATCTTTATAGAAGGCTCTCACCTCCAGAATATATTTAGGGATATCTTTGAAGATTTGCACTTGACTATTCTCAATCTCGAGGGCCTTATGGTAATGTAAGTTCAGTATTTTATCCCTTTCTTCTTTGGATCTCAGTGTAATCAGACAATCCCTAGGCTTCTTACCTTGCCTCCTGCCCAGCCGGAAAGCTGTTGTTATTTCAAGTTCTTCCTCCTGTATTTCGTCTTGCCAAAATTCCAAAATGTTCTGTGTGAGGAATTCCACAAGGTTATCTTTCTCGCTCTCTGGAACCAATCTTAATTTCAGATTTTTCTCCTTTCTCTGAAGTTCCAATAAAGATAAAGTTGCATCATGTTCATTCACTTTTTTTGTGATTGGTACAAGCTCCTTCTTTGTCTCATCTGCAGTATTTTTTGCACTTGCAGCAATCTTTCGTGTTTCAGAACTTTCTTGAATCAATTTATTTATAGATTCTGTGTTAGACGCTACACTTGCCGTATTCAGGTCCAATCTTGTTGTCAAGTCATTCAGTTTCTTCGAATTTTCCGTTGACAGCTTTGTCAATGCTTCCAAAGATTGGTTTATTTTAAGCAGTGCCTGTGTCATTGATTCCATAGATGCTGTTGTAACTTTTTCCTGTCCAGCTGGTGTTGTGCCTGATATTGAGCCCCTTTTCTTTTGAGTTTGCTGAGTTAGTTTTGCTTTTGATCTAGTTGTTATCTCATCTGCTGGGCCACTCATATCCTCAAGGTCACTTCCCACAGGAAAGACTTGCAAGTGGAGAATTCCACTGTTTTCCTTTCCCTGTAACAATTTCTCTTTAAACCCTCTAGAGGGAGCATTCAATTGTATCCAAGTGAAGAGAACAAAGAAACATGAGACAAAGAACAAAGAGTCCAAAAGTCCACAGTAAAAGTCCACAGTAAAAGTTTCTGTAACACTTTCAATAGTCAGAAATTCAACAAAGTAATTCCATCAAAGTCCCATAACTTTGTTTCAGACAAAACCCCAACTTTGTATCCAATCTGAACTGACAGTTCACTTTCCCGGTGCCTTGCTCCGGCAGCCCGTCCCGGGGTTTTGACAGTGGAAAATCTTTTTTCCTTACTTTACTTCAAGCAGGTTTACAATGTCCAGTTTTCTTCCCCCCTTCTCCTGCTTACTGGGGGGAAGTTTAAGTCAGATGTCGGGTTTTAACAGCCTAAAAGTTAGCCTTCTTTTGAGTGCAGCTTTGCTCTTTCGTTGCTTTGATTGCCATGCAGTCCGGGGAGGCAGACTTCCTTACTTTATGCCTTTCCCGTTTTCAGCCAAATTTCAAAATTTAATTTAGATGTCCCGTTCACGTCTGTCAGTCTTACTCACGGGTTTTATGGTCAGATTCCAGTTTCAGGAAGGAATCGGCGCTCTCCGTTTATGGCGACGCGGCTTCACTCCGCGGGCTGGGTTGCGACTCTCAGCACCGTGCTCACACCCGATGCCGCTCCGGAGCCTTTAAAAAGGCTCTTTCGCAGTACCGGGGGGCGCAAAAGGTGCCCGCCGAGTCTCCTTGTTCACAGGCTTCAGCGCCTGTGATTTTAGGGGTCCCCCGCTCGCCGTAGCGGGTCAGACCCGAACTCGCGGAGCAGTCCTGCTTCGGAGCTCGAAGCAAGGACCGCCATTAAACGCTGGCACCGACCGGAAGTCGGCATGACGAGATATTCAAACGCCCCCAGCGGGGTAAACATGGTGGTCTTCCACTCGTCGCCAGGAAACCACCGGATCGTGCAAGGCCAACCAACTCATCCCCAGAATAATGGGCGGCCCAGCCAAGGTGGCTACGTGAAAAGTGATGGTCTCGGAGTGCGTGGAAATCCACATCCTCATGGGAGGAGTCTGATGGGTCACTTCCCCTCCCAAAAGTTCCCTTCCATCAATGGTGGTGTTACGATATAGAAGCAATGTACCCGCGAGCTGCTGGTAGCTTGAAAGCAAAACATAATGGGAATGTTGGGACTGTTCCGTGGGAAACAGAGGGACAGTCTATTCACAGTGCGAAGCACCAGAATTAGCTCAGAGTGTAATATGAGCTGTACAGGAAGTACAGGAGGAGTTTTTCTTTTTCGACTGCCGGAATTTGAAGAGAGCAGTCATGTTTTTTGTAACGCTGCAAAGACAGAAATAAAGGCATGTAAATACGTTTCTGTCTATCTCTTTCCCCTGCCTGGGGGGCAGGAAAGAGGGGTGTATCCTTCTCACGCTGAGGAGGATCGCCTATCGCGACCTCTGCCTGGATCTTGCTGGGGAAATGCAGACAGGGAGGTCAACAGGAGATCAAGCCGGGTGCATGGGAGAGTTGCCAGTTTTCTCCTGATAAAGGCTTGATTCCCAACATTGGGTAGCAAAGAGCCGATGGTTTCGATCCATTAAAGCAGCAGAAGAGGTTGATGGATCGTACTTCATCCTCTGCTAGGAGATAGAGGAAGATATGGTAGTGTGCGGATGGAAGCTACAAAGGACGGCTGAGCACCGAAGCAGACGATTTTGCTGATAAGCCAGGAGCAACGGAACCCCTAAGGTATGCTGAATTACGGGCTAAAAGTGTGAACGCAGATTGATTCTTCTCTGGTTCACAAAAGCTGCTTTTGGATAAAAACAGCACTGAGAGAAAAGCCCACATTCTTCACATTCCTGGGTTTGATAAGGGTTTGCTGCTCAAGCCTGGAATGTCCAGTTGCTAAGCAACGAAACCTCAGTGAAGTGGAAACTTACTAGCCAACATGGTAGTAAGACTGAGCACTGAGAGAGGCTGGGAAAACACTGGGAAAACAGCATTTGTTTTGTCTGCTATCTCACTGCTCTTGGAGGCACTTTCAAAACAGCCTGCGTTTAGCTGCTAAGTGCAACGCAGTGAACAGCCAATAGACTCTCGGAGTTTACAGGCTTGAGAGTGAGAGCAGAGGCTTAAGATTGAGATGGCTTTGTTCTCTCAGAAGCTCCGAGAAGCTTGTGAAGCTGGAGTGAGAAGCAAGAGCCGAAAGTTGACTACCCCAGAAGGGGAGAGCCAAGATGGTGCTGGCCAAATTCCTAAAAGCTCATCAAAAGCTGAGGAGAGCTTTGACTCCAAATGGGGGAGTGAAGGAACTGTTGCTGTTCCTGTTCTTGCTGCAACGGATGTTGCTGACAGGGGGAGTGAGGCTTGGAGTTGTAGCGCCCCCACTGCCATTGCAAGGAAAGAGCAAGCTGAAGCTCTGAACGTTGTGTGTTGTTACAATTGTGGCCAGCCTGGGCATCTACAGAGGAATTGTAAGAGGCCACGTCAGCAGAAAGGAGCTAGAGGAAGCTCTGCAAAGCCTGAGGCGTCAGACAAAAGTCGTACCAAGTCCCAGGTGAAACCTGCAAAGGCATTGCTGTCAACAAAAGCCGCATTTTCAACGGAGAACGCTTTTGTTTTGGACACTGGAGCGACGCAACACATGACGTCGTGCAGAGATCTGTTTTCAACGTTTAAGAAGCAAAGCCTCACTGTGAAACAGGCCAATGGCCAGGAGCTGGAAGCGACCGGGTTTGGAACTGTGTATCTTGAGAGTCTGAACTTGACTATAAACAATGTGTATTTGGTTCCTGATTTAAAGTTTAATCTGCTGAGTGTTTCGCAGATCACAAAGAAAGGAATGACTTTGTCCTATGATAGAGAATGCTGCAAAATCTTCAAAGATGGAGAGCTGTATCTTTCTGCCAGACAGAAAGATGGACTGTATTTGTTGACTTTTGATCAAAGTGATTGCATAAATTGTAATGCATCTGAATCTAACATGATTTCTCTTGCAGGTATGACGAAGGACGTCCAGAAGGCGACCAAAATTGACAGGGCATTTCAGCGAGTGTATGCTGATGTGATTGGTCCTCTAGCACCATCTAGAGGCAATGCAAGATATTATCTTGTGTGTGTGGATTATTTCTCTCATTATGTGTGGATACATATATTGCAGAAACCACTAGAAGCCTTAGAAAGGTTTAAAGAGTTTTGTGACAAGGTTGAAAATGTTCATGATGCTAACATTGATTGTCTTTTCACAGATGAAAAGCCAGTTTTTCTTTTACAGGATTTTCAGGAATTCCTGGATAAGAAAGGGATAAGGCACAAGACTGCTGTTTCTGCAGAAGCATGGAACAAAAGTATTTGTGTAAAAGTGAACAGAGAATTGCAAAATGGGATGAAGGCGCAATTGCTGAGTTCACATTTGCCACATGAGTTTTGGGCGAAGTCGATAATGTGTTATTGTTACACTTGGATGAGAAAGGTTTCAAAAGATTTGGGAAGTTCTCCTTTTGAGAAGCTGTTCCATAGAAAACCTTCTGTTGCCCATTTTAAGGTTTTTGGGTCTCATGTAAAATCTGATGCTCCAGGTGGAGTAAAGAATGCTAGAGGCATTTTTGTGGGTTATGAAAAGGGTCTCTACAGAGTAATTTTGTCTGAATCTGGTCAGGTGATTCTCACGAAATTTCTAGAGAGTGCTCCTGAACAGGCGAGAGTAATTGTTCACACATTTCCCACAGAGGACAACTCAGATGATGATGATGATTTTACTGATTACAGTGGTACTGAGAGTGACAGTCATAGCTCAAAGAGCTCAGTTGACACAGTCACTGAGAGGAAATCTCACACAGTGGTTAGACCTTCACAGGTGAAGGATGAACCACTGTTTACCATTGGAACTGGTTCTCCAAAGAGTCCTGAAACTGAACCAGTGAGCAGAGAGGATCAGCACCTCATACGTAGGTCTGAGAGAGTTACAAAGGGTGTACCACCCAAGAGGTATTCAAAAGAGTTTGCTAACTCAGCTGTTGCATGTGTTACTATTGTTGACAACTCAAGACAGGTTGAAGCTGTGTCTAAGTCAGAGACAAAGACACCACAGGGAGTTGCTAAGCGTAACACTACATTCCCTAGCCAAGGTAATGCAGATGCACTCATTCCTTGGAAGTCAGACAACCAGAGAGGTACACTGGGGAAACCAGTGGCGGGTAGTTCCAAGGGTGGAACTGAAACAACAGGGGAGTGTTATATGTATAACAACTGTTTGTTTTCTTCTCTGGATCACGCTTTGCTCGCAGCGCACATTGATTCATATGGGGGAGTATGTTACGATATAGAAGCAATGTACCTGCAAGCTGCTGGTAGCTTGAAAGCAAAACATAATGGGAATGTTGGGACTGTTCCGTGGAAAACAGAGGGACAGTCTATTCACAGTGTGAAGCACCGGAATTAGCTCAGCGGGTAATATGAGCTGTACAGGAAGTACAGTGATGCCTCACAAGACGAACGCCTCGCAAAACAAAAAACTCGCAAGACGAAAGAGTTTTCCGTTTTTGAGTCGTTCCGCAAGACGAATTTCCCTATGGGCTTGCTTCGCAAGAAGAAAGCCCATAGGGAAATCTCCGGGGACCTCTTTTAAATGCTGGTGGTGGGGAGCAAAGCCTTTCGCCCCCCTCCGGCCTTCAGAAGAGGTCCAGGAAGGCCGGCGGGGGCCGAAAGGCTTTGCTTCCCACCGCCAGCATTTTAAAAGCGGTCCGGGATAGCAGGGAAGCGCGCTGCGCTTTCCCGCTATCCTGGACCGCTTTTAAAATGCTGGCCGTCGGGAGCAAAGACTTTCGCCCACCGCCGGCCTTCAGAAGAGGTCCTGGACCTCTTCTGAAGGCCGGTGGGGGGCAAAAGTCTTTGCTCCCCCCGCCTGCCTTCCCGGGATAGCGGAGAAGCGCAGCGCGTTTCTCCGCTATCCCGGACGGCTTTCGAAGGCAGGCGGGGGGGAGCAAAGACTTTCGCCCACCGCCTGCCTTCAGAAGACCTCCGCTGTCCCGGGGGCTTTTAAAATGCTGGGGGTCGGCAGCGAAGGCTTCGCAGCCGCCCGCCAGCATTTTAAGATCGCCCTGGGACAGCGGAGAAGTCTCAGCTGTCCCGGGGGCTTTTAAAATGCTGGCGGTCGGCAGCGAAGGCTTCGCTGCTACCCGCCAGCATTTTAAAATCGCCCCGGGACAGCGGAGAAGTCTCCGCTGTCCCGGGGGCTTTTAAAATGCTGGCGGTCGGCAGCAAAGCCCTCCTGTCCCCGGAGCTTGCGGGACGGGAGGTGGGGAGAAGGGCTTTTCTTCCCACCGCCAGCCTTCAGAACAGCCTTCTGAAGGCTGGCGGTGGGAAGAAAAGCCCTTGTCCCCCCCCCCCCCCCCAGCCTTCAGAAGAGGTCGGGGGACAGACTGTCCCCGGACCTGGTCTGAAGGCAGTTTCCATAGGAACGCATTGATTGATTTTCAATGCATTCCTATGGGAAACCGTGCATCGCAAGACGAGAAACTCGCAAGATGAAAAAACTTGCGGAACGAATTAATTTCGTCTTGCGAGGCACCACTGTACAGGAGGAGTTTTTCTTTTTCGACTGCTGGAATTTGAAGAGAGCAGTCATGTTTTTTGTAACGCTGCAAAGACAGAAATAAAGGCATGTAAATACGTTTCTGTCTATCTCTTTCCCCTGCCTGGGGGGCAGGAAAGAGGGGTGTATCCTTCTCACACTGAGGAGGATCGCCTATCGCGACCTCTGCCTGGATCTTGCTGGGGAAATGCAGACAGGGAGGTCAACAGGAGATCAAGCCGGGTGCATGGGAGAGTTGCCAGTTTTCTCCTGATAAAGGCTTGATTCCCAACAGGTGGTCACTTGCAGAGGAAAATCCAAAGGCCGAAGGTGCAACTGGTGCTGCCAGCAAATCTCTGCTGAAGAAGTTGACACTGGCCCCCGAGTCCACTAGAGTGTGGACCTCCATTGCGTGTCCATTTGAGAGCTCCAGCAGCACCCTCACCACTATGCCCGGTTTGGGGTGCCCTGGTCGGGGCTGTTCGCTGCTGCTGCTGCTGCCTGACTGTTGCCCCGGTTCACCACCAGCCAGGCCCTCCCATTTTCCTGCACCTGGGGCACTTCCTCTTCTCCCTGTGGAGTGGCCGCCACCATTCCCTGCCATTTACAACGCTCCGGACACACTCTGGCAAAGTGTCCTGGTTTCTGGCACAAAAAACACTTTTTGGCCGCCTGCCAGTCCTTTCCCTCCTTTCTGCTCTGCAGTTGGGCTTTTGAATGTTCCCGCGCGCCGACTGAGTCGATTTCCATGGGCTCTGGCTGACTCTGACCTTCAGTAGCCTCTGCCGGCATCTCAGGAATGTGATCTCCATGGAAACGCCGCCCTCTGCTCTGCCTCCTCTCCAGCAAACGGGCTTCCTGTCTGAGCCCAACCGCCAAGGCAGCCTTAGTTAACGCGTCCATATATTGGGGTCAGGGCCCTCTGGCAAGCTCATCTTTCACTTCGGAATTCAGCCCGGCCTTAAACAGAGCCTGCACTGGTTCTGAACTCAAATCCCAACCCAGCTTGTGGACCAGTATTGTGAACTGGGACCAGTAACTGCGCACAGTTAAATTGCCTTGCTTCAAAGCCAAGAGTTCCTGCTGAGTCATATCAACTTGACTCTCATTTGTAAACATGGCGTCCATCGCCTGAAAGAACTTTGCCAAGTCCCAAAGAGCATTGTTATCGGCTGCTATCAGTGGTCTCACCCAATCTCTAGCTGGCCCCGATAAGTGGCTAATTAAAAAGGCAACTTTCTGTGCATCATTAGAAAAATCAGCTCCCTGCAGTCCTAGTGCATATTTCATCTCCGTTTTAAACCCTAAATATTCCTGAGGGTTGCTGTCAAATTTACCCACCAGCGTAGGCATCTTTCCTCCCAGCAGGTCCCCTCTCGTTTCTCTTTGATGCGCCCGACTCTCCTCCAATCTGATACACAGCTCCTGTGCTTGTGCCTCCAGACTGGCATGGCGTTGCTGTAAATCAGCCAATTCCTTCTCCATTGCTCTTATCTGTCCTTTCTTGCTAGCACCCAGCATATGTGTCTCTGCAAGCTGTCAGGGGATGATTGGTGAGTGCTAGAAGAGATAAGAGTCCAGGAATCCAGCCATATTTACAAGATTTATTGGTTTCTTGCTGCTATTTACACAGAGCTCTGAGAGTACATCTGCATCATGGAGTGTCAGTTGCAGAGACTGACGATGCTTTCGCTTTCTTCCAGCATAACCACTTCCGGGGCCCTCCCCCTTTCCTTCTTCTGTTACGAGAGTGGCTGGGCCCCGGAAGCTGCTCCCCCCCCCTCTGATTCATTGCTTCCTGACAACCCTTTGTCACCCTCCTCCTCCGAGGAAGTACAACTGCTAAGTATCGGAGGCTTATCTCTGTAGGTCCCCATTCTCTCCCCCTTCTCTGCCTCCAATTCCCTGACAGGTTTGGGGCCAAATCTTTCTCATTTCCCTTATTTCCCTTAAAAGTTTCTCTAAGGTTTTTTTTTTTCCTTTTCTTTCCTTTGAATTATATTTTGCTGGATGAAAAAGCCTCTTTTTACTGCCTTACTAGCATCCCATACTATATTTATATCTGTCTTTTTATTTAAGTTATTATGGAAATGTTCTTTTAACATCGATTTGGCCTTTTCCAGAACTTTGTTATCATTCAGAATAGCTTCATTTATTCTCCATCTTCTAATTTTCCTCTCTTCTCCCTTTATTTCTAATGTCGTTGGATTATGGTCAGATATTGTTTTTACTTGTATTTCTGCTTTCTTTATCTTAGTTAATAATATTATTGAAATCCATATTGCATCTATTTTTCCAGAGGAGTTTTTGGTTTCAGAGTGGTATGTGTATTGCTTCTCACTTAGAAGTTTAAATCTCCATGCATCATGTAGGTCTAGGTTTTCTATTAGATTCATGAAGCTTATTGGTAATTTCCCTTCCTTACTTTCTTTCTCCTGTGTTGTTCTGTCCATTTCTGTTGATATAACTCCGTTCAGGTCACCCATGATTTTAAGTTTTTCATCACTATGATCTAGCAATTTATGTTCAATTTTTTAAATATAAAATTCAGTTTTCTTATTATTTGGTGCATATATTCCTACCATTAATATCTTTCCTTGTTGGGTTTTAATCCTAATTGCTATCATCCTCCCTTTTTCATCTTTAAATACAAATTCTGGATATAGTTTGGGATTCACATAAATAATAACCCCCTTTTTTAACTACATCTGAGAATATGAATTCTTCGCCTAATTTTCTATTAATTAACACCCTTCTATGTTTTCTTATAACATGTGTCTCTTGTAGACAGATTATATCCCATTTGTTTCTTTGGAGTAGGTGTTCAACTTTATTTCTTTTAAGTTTGCTGTTTAATCCATTGAAGTTCCATGAAATAATTTTGGCATCCATAACTCATCAGATTCCGATTCCTTTATTTCAATTATAAATCGTATGATGTTATGTAGTATATGGTTTAAAAGTTCCTCCTTATTTCTACTCTGTCATTAACATCTTGTATCTTCCTCTGTTTCTCCCTTGTCACTCTCTTGTTCCTCTCTCGTATCTCTCCTGTCCCATCCATTTTCCCCTCCTAATGCTTTCTGATATCTCCTCCAAATTTTTTTTGCTTCCTCTGAGTTCAGCGTCTTCTTGCTCTGTTTATAAGTGAATGAGATTCCTTCCGGGAATTCCCAGCGGAAGGGGATGTTATTCTTTTTGAGTGCATCTGTTAAGCGTTTATATTTTCCTCTTTTCTTCCTCAACCTAGCTGGTATTTCACACATGATTATAATTTATTGTTCTTCAATTCTGAGGTTTTTTCTTCTCATTTGCTTGCATTATTTTATCTTTTAAAATTTGTGAGTTAAGAAAGACTAGGCAGCCTCCAGGCCACCTATTGGGTCCGGCATAATTGAAAACCCCATCCCTGCAGCACCAACCGGAGGTTGGGAATCACGGAACGTGAGGGCCAGGACTGCAATAATTCTGTGTGTCTCAGATCAGCAGCTTGTGCATATCCAGCATTTAGAACATGCGAAAGAGGTTTGGGATACGCTACGTACAACGCATCAGAGAGATGCTGGTTCTTCAGCGTTGCTGTATTTTGAGAAGTTGACCAATCTGAGATTAGCGCCTGATGGAGATGTTCAAGCGCACCTGACAGAAATGAAGTTTCTGCGTCAACAGATGGTGGAATGCAATTTCCGTCTACAGGAGGGAGTGTTTTGCTTCATGATCATAAACAGCCTGAATCGGACTTACAAGGTTGTTGCCAGTCAGCTTGGTTCCCTACCTGCGGCAGACCTGACTGCGGAGAGAGTGTGTGCCGTCGTCCTTAATGAACACGACAGACTTGCTGCACTGGAAGTGAAGGACAGGGGGAGGCAAGAACAGAGTTCAAATCTTCCCACTGCTGATGCTACTGGAGAGCATGCTGTAGCATTGAGTGCTGTCCGATGCTACAATTGTGGACAGACTGGGCATCTACAGCGGAACTGTAGGAAGCCGCGACAGTCAAAAGGAGCCAAGAACAGCTCTACGAAGCCTGAGGCGTCAAGCAAAAGCCGTACCAAGTGCCAGGTGAAACCTGCAAAGGCTATGATGGCGAAAGGAACCACGCCAGATGTTGGGAACGCATTCATAATCGACACTGGCGCCACGAAACATTTGTGTCCGCACCGAGAACTGTTTTCGACGTTTAAGAAGCAAAGCTTCACTGTGAAACAGGCCAACGGTCAAGAGCTGGAAGCGACCGGAATTGGGACTGTGTATCTTGAGAGTCTGAACTTGACTATAAGCGATGTTTACCTGGTTCCAGAACTGAGATTTAATCTGCTGAGTGTGTCGCAGATTGCGAAGAAAGGACTGAAACTGTCCTATGATGCTAAAAGATGCAAGATCTACAAAGATGGAGAACTGTTTCTTACTGCCAGAGAGAAAGATGGACTGTATTTGTTGACTTTTGATCAAAGTGATTACATGAAATGTAATTCTTCTGATTCTAACAAAATTTCTCTTGCAGGTGTGACCAACTCGAACACCAGGAAGGTGACTAAGAAGGTCGACAGAGCATTTCAGTGGGTGTATGCTGATGTGATTGGTCCTCTAGAACCATCTAGGGGCGGTGCAAAATATTACCTTGTGTGTGTGGATTGTTTCACTAATTATTCTTGGGTTTATTTGATGGAGAAACCGCAAGAAACTTTAGAAAAGTTTCAGGAGTTTTGTGACAAGGTTAAAAATATGCATGATGCTAACATTGATTGTCTTTTCACAGATGACAAACAAGTTTTTCTGTTACAGAAGTTTCAGAAGTTCCTGGATGGAAAAGGGATAGACCACAAAGTTTCTGTTTTGCCAGAAGCGTGGAACAGAGGGGTCTGTGTGAAAGTGAACAAAGAATTGCAAAAGGGGATGCATGCACAATTGCTGAGTTCACATTTGCCACATGAATATTGGGCCGAGTCACTAGCGTCCTATCTTCACGTGTGGTTGAGAAAAGTCTCAACAGAGTTGGGATGTTCTCCTTTTGAGAAGCTGTTCAGAAGAAAACCTTCTGTTGCCTATTTTAAGGTTTTCGGGTCTCATGTGAGAACAGAAGCTCCAGGTGGAGTGAAGAATGCCAGAGGCATTTTTGTGGGTTATGAAAAAGGTCTCTATAGAGTAATTTTGTCTGAATCTGGTCAGGTGATTCTCACAAAGATTCTAGAGAGTGCTCCAGAAAAAGAGCGGGTTGTAGTACATACATTTCCCACAGAGAGCAATTCAGATGATGACGACTTTTCTGATGTCACAGATTACAGTGGTACTGATGATGATGACAGTGATAGCTCAGAGAGTTCAGTTGTAACAGTCATTGAGAGAAAATCTCACAAAATGGATAGACCTTCACAGGTGAAGGAAGAACCACTGTTAGACAATGCTACTGGTTCTCAACAAAGTCCAGAGGTTGAACCAGTGAGCACAGAGGATCAGCACCTCACACGTAGGTCTGAGAGAGCTACAAAGGGTGTACCACCAAAGAGGTACTCAAAAGAGTTTGCTAACATAGCTGTTGCATGTGTTGCTATTGTTAACAACTCAAAGCAGGTTAAAGCAGTGTCTAAGTCAGAGACAAAGACACAACAGAGAGTAGCAAGCCAAGGTAATGCAGAAGCACTCATTCCTTGGAAGCCAGACAACCAGAGAGGTACACTGGTGAAACCAGTGGTGGGGAGTTCCAAGGGTGGAACTGAAACAACAGGGGACTGTTATATGTATAACAACTGTTTGTTTTCTTCTCTGGATAATGTTTTGCCTATTGATGCTTTTGGGGGAGGATGTCAGGAAAAAGCAGCAATGCAAAAGCCAGCTGCGAGTGTCTGGAATGCAAAACACAATGTTGATGTCTGGGATTGTACCGTTGGAGAAAAGGTGGAGTCTTTTCTCTGTTCTGAGCACCGGATGTTAGCTCAGAGTGTCATCTGACCTGTACTGGAAGTGCAGGGGCGGAGTTGTGACTCTTCTAATGGAGTCTGAAGGGTGCAGTCACGATTCTATGTGCTGCTGAGTGACAGGAATAAAAGGTCATGTAAAAAGACTCCTGTCTGTCTCATTTCCCCTCCCTGGGGGGGAAAGCTGGAAGAGAGAAGCAGAGGGTGTATTCTTTCTCACGTCTAATGAGAAGAATCGCCGATTTACGACCTAGTCTGCCGGGGGTCGCAGACGGAAGGTAAACAAGTGTCTCGCTCAGCTGCCTCGGGGGAGGCCAGGTACCTCTGACTGTGAGCTGAGATACTAACACTTTATTGTTAACGTCTGCTCAAGCATCGCTTCCTCTCTGCCCACTTCTCAAGATGTCTCCTGTCTTTACTCTGTTGAACAGTCTACTGTCCTGTAAACTTAATAAATAAATAAACAAACAAACAGAGCCAGAGGCAGAGCCTGAAACACTGCTTGATACTGCATCAGAGCCTGAAACAGAGCCACAGCCACAGCCCGAGTCTGAAACACTACTTAATGCAGTGCCGGAGCCTGAAACAGAGACACAGCCTGAAAGAAAGCCTGAGCCTGAAAAATAGCCAGAGGGAGAGCCAGAGCCAGAGCCAGAGCCAGAAACACTGCTTGATACAGCGTCAGAGCCTGAAACAGATACACAGCCAGAGCCAGAGTGAGACCATGAATCAGAGCCAGAGGCAGAGCCAGACGCTCATTCAGAGCCAGAGCCACAGCCACAGCCTAGAGCCACAGCCTGAGTCTGAAACAGTGCTTGATACAGTTCCAGAGCCTGAAACAGAACCAGAACCACAGCCACAGCTACAGCAACAGGCACAGCATAGTGCCACAGCCTGAGTCTGCAACAGTGCATGATACAGCGTCAGAGCCTGAAGCAGAGATACAGCCAAAGCCAGAGCGAGACCCTGAATCAGAGTCAGAACCAGAACCAAACCCTCATTCAGAACCAGAGCCTGAAAGAGAGCAAGAGCCAGAACCAGAGCAACAGCCACAGCCACAGCATAGAGCCACAGCCTGAGTCTGCAACAGTACTTGATACAGTCCCGGAGCCTGAAACAGAGCCCTAGCCCTAGCCTTAGCCCGAACCCGAGCCACAGCCACAGCCCGAGCCACAGCCACAGCCACAGCTGAAAACAGAGCCAAAGCCTGAGACAAGGCCAAACCCAGAGCCAGAGCCTGAAACAGTACTTGAGAAAGCTTCAGACCGTAAAACAGAGAAACAGTTGGAAACATTGCCAAAATCTAAAACACAGGCAGAGGCAGAGCCTGAAACAGAGCCAGAACTAGACCTTGAATCAGAATCAGAGCCAGAGCCAGAGCCAGAGCCAGATACAGCGTTGGAGCCTGAAACAGAGACACAGCCAGAGCCGAAAACAATGCTTGAGACAGTGTCGGAGCTTGAAACAGAGAAATAGGTGAAAACAGAGCCAAAGCCAGATACACAGCCAGAGCCTGAAACAGAGGCATAGGTAGAGCCTGATACAGTGCTTGATACAGGGCCAGAGCCAGAGCCAATTACATGGCTGGAGACTGAAATAGAGAAACCATTGGAAACAGAGCAAAACCCTGAAAAACGGGCAAAGCCAGAGGATGAAAAAGAGCAGAGCCTTAGCCTGAGACAGCGCTTGAGACACCGTTGGAAGTTAAAACAGAGAAACAGTTGGAAACAGAGCCAAAACCTGAACCACAGGGAAAGCGAGAGCCAGAGCCAGAACCTGAAACTAAGTCAGAGCCTGAAAAAGGGCGACCTTGAGCCAGAGCCAGAGCCAGAGCAAGAAACAGAGCCCGGAGCCAGAGCCCGGAGCCTAGATTGCGTTGCAGTAGTCCAAGTGGGAGAAAACTATTGCATGCACCACTCTGGCAAGACAGTCTGTGGGCAGGTAGGGTCTCAGCCTGCATACCAGATGGAGCTGGTAGACAGCTGCCCTGGAAACAGAATTCACCTGCACCTCCATGGACAGCTGTGAGTCCAAAGTGACTCCCAGGCTGCACACCTGGTCCTTCAGGGGGCACAGTTGCTCCATTCAGGACCAGGGAGTCCCCCGCACCTGCCCGCCCCCTGTTCCCCGAAAAGAGTACTTCTGTCTTCTCATGATTCAACCGCAATCCGTTAGCCACCATCCATCCTCCAACTGCCTCCAGGCACTCGCACAGAACCTTCACCGCCTTCACTGCTTCCGATTTGAAAGAGAGGTAGAGCTGGGTATCATCCGCATAGTGACGAACACCCAGCCCAAACCCCCTGATGATCTCTCCCAGTGTCTTCATATAGATATTAAAAAGCATGAGGGACAGGACAAAACCCTGGGGCACCCCACAAGTGAGAGCCAAGGGGTCTGAACACTCATCCCCCGCAACCATGTTCTAGAAATGGCCCAGGAAGAAGGAGCGGAACCATTGTATAAGAGTGCCCCCAGCTCCCAGCTCCTCTAGACGGCGCAGAAGGATGTTATGGTCGATGGTGTCAAAGGCCGCTGAGAGATCCAGCAGAACTAGGAAACAGCTTTCACTTTTGTCCCTAGCCCGCCGGAGATCATCAACCAACACGACCAAGGCAATTTCAGTCCCATGGTGAGGCCTGAATCCTGATTGGAAGGGATCCAAATGGTCCGCATCCTCCAGGCGTGCTTGGAGTTGTTCAGCAACCACCCGCTCAATCACCTTGCCCAAGAATGGAAGATTTGAGACTGGGCAATAGTTACAAAGTGCTCCTGTTGCTTCCATAGGTCTGGCACCTTGGCAAATGCCCAAACACTTTCCCTTCAGCCAGGCATTTGATAAATGATAATCTTCACACACTTGAACTCAGTAGGTCTGACATCTGAGGAGATGCACAGAGAAACATTCCTGGCTGAGTTTTGCTTTTACTGGTATAATTTTATTTGTTTATTCATTCATTTCATAAAATTTATATACCGTATGATTGTAAGAAATACTCCAAAGGGGTTTAATATGAAGTTTCTGGATGGGGTAACTGTGAGGTGGATTTGTAGATGGCTGACTGAATGAGCCCAAAGAGGGCTTATAAATGGTTCCTCATCATCCTGGAAAAAAGTGACAAGTGGGCTGATGCAGCATTCTCTCCTGGGTCCGTTGTTGTTCAAAGTCTTTATAAATGACTTGGATGGAGGAATTGATGGGATGCTCATCAAATTTGCAGGTGGCACCAAATTGGGAAGGGTAGCAGAAAACAGAATCGGGATTCAATATGACCTTAAGGCAGGCATAGACAAACTCGGCCCTCCAGATGTTTTGAGACTACAATTCCCATCATCCCTGACAACTGGTCCTGTTAGCTAGGGATGATGGGAGTGGTAGTCCCAAAACAGCTGGAGGGCCGAGTTTGCCTATGCCTGCCTTAAAGCAGTGTTTCCCAACCTTGTGCCTCCAGCTGTTTTTGAACTACAACTCCCATCATCCCTGACTAGCAAGACCAGTGGCAAGGGATGATGGGAATTGTAGTCCAAAAACAGCTGGAGGCACAAGGTTGGGAAACACTGCCTTAAAGGATCAGAGAACTGGGCCCATATTAGCAAAGTGACTTTCAATAGGGACAAACGTCAGATTCTATGCTTAGGCAGGAATAACCAACTGCAAAAATATAGCATGGGGGACACCAGGCTTGCCGGTAGGACATGTGAAAAGGATCTAGGGGTCTTAGTAGACCACACATTTAACATGAGTCAACAGTGAGATGCAGCAGCATGAAAACCCTAATGCTATTCTAGGCTACATCCACAGAAGTCTAGTGTCCAGGTCGAGGGAAGTAATAGTCTATTCTACATTGGTGAGACCACACCTGGAGTCCTGTGTCCAGTTCTGGGCACCACAATTTAAGAAGGATGTTGGCAAGCTGAAAGGTGTGCAGAGGAGGGAGACCAAGATGAAGAAGAAGAAGAAGAGTTTGGATTTGATATCCCGCCTTTCACTCCCTTTAAGGAGTCTCAAAGCGGCTAACATTCTCCTTTCCCTTCCTCCCCCACAACAAACACTCTGTGAGGTGAGTGGGGCTGAGAGACTTCAAAGAAGTGTGACTGGCCCAAGGTCACCCAGCAGCTGCATGTGGAGGAGTGGAGACGCGAACTCGGTTCCCCAGATTACGAGACTACCGCTCTTAACCACTACACCACACTGGCTCTCAATTATCAAGGATCTGGAAACCAAGCCTTATGAGGAACGGTTGAAGGAGCTGCATCTGTTTAGCCTGGAAAAGAGGAGACTGAGAGAAGATCTGATAGACATATTCCTATAATAAATTAAACTTCTGCAACTCAGGCCCTTAATGAGGTTGTGAGGTTGTTGTTTTTTTGGGGGGGGGAGTCAGTCTGGATGATGCCTTGGTCTTTTCCAATTCATTATTATAGATAGTCTATAGATAATTTTTTTACGGCCGGAGACCAGCTTGGGGGTACAATCCCAGAAAGAAAGCAAACATTTAAAACAATGTACAACAATAAATTTAACGTTTATAAATGCAATAAGCGTATAGACACTTAAAACTTTAAGATAAGCTACCACAAAGAGATTTACCCAGAGTCACCCATGGAACCGAGTTTGGGGATTTTCTTAACGAACTAGTTTGGGTTGGGGGATGGCCTGCGCCTACAGATCTGTACACAGAATCTGGCGATCATCCAGGTCGTCTTATGATCTTTGCCTAACAGGAGAAGGTCAAATTTTTGCTTTTCCGGGAGGTCAGCGACCCTCACCAGCAGGGAATCAATGGTCTCACTACGTGCCTCTTCATAAAAGGGACATCTAAAGAACAGGTGCTCTGGGCTTCCTATCTCCCCCAATGAACAGTCGCAAAGTCTCTGAGCATATGGGACTTTTTAAAAGGATTATTCCAGGACCGGTGAGGGCAGAGCTGAGCTTCTGGTGATTCATTATTATGTACCACCCTAGATGACCTTCCTGGTCTCTTCCAACTCTGATTCTCTGATTCTGTGAAAGGAGATTCTAAATGGAAGAACTATCTGATGGCAAGAGCTGTTCGAGAGTGGAACAGACTCTCTCAGAAGGTGCTGGACTCTCTGTCCTTGGAGGTTTCTAAGCAGTGGTTGGGTGGCCATCTGCAAAGGATTCCTTTGCTGTGATTCCTACATTGCAGAGGGTTGACCTTCAGGATCGCTTCTACCTCTGTAAGTCTATGATTCCAGGAAGTGGTGCAATTTTTGTAGCTTGGTATAAAGTTTGGTCATTTATCAACAAGTCATGCATCCACAGTTCTAAGCAGGTGTTGTACACAGACTTCCATTAAGGTGAGAAACTTTTAAGTCTGAATTTCTTAGGAAGCCGCAAAACTGACCTGCAACATGGCCCTTCTAGCAGAGGAAATTTGCAGAAATAAGCTATATTACAGGTCAACATGTGGAATGGACCCCAAGTTTATGATTGTTAACTATTTTTAAAGAAGGGCAATCTGACCTATGTTATAAAGAACTAATTACTTTTCTTTTAGTAGTGACATGCCAACTAGTGACACAGAATTGAAAGATTGGAAAAGGTGTGTATCTCTCGTTGGAAGCAGAATGTATGGTCTGTTGCTGTATCAGAAAAATTAACAAAGATATTGCATACATTTTGCTGAATTATGGCATCATTTTATAAAATACTTCACTGATAATCTTGAAAACCACAGATTTGACTTCTGCAAACTTAACTAGATTGATCCGTCCTGGAGGGGGAAAGAGTTGGGATTTTGTTTTTGTATTTTTTCTCTTTTTTGTAATTGTTATATATTGGAAATTAATAACACTATATTAAAAAATGAAAACATATATTTTTGTTTCCGGCCTGTTCTTCCAGCAACCTGAATTGGATCTGGTTTGCCTATCTGGTCAGAGGTGTAGTATGGGGGGGGGGCTGTGGGGCTGTGGCTCTGGGTGCATTTTTTATGGGGTGCTTAGGTTCACAGCATCAACACCCCAAATAGGTCTTGTTTCTCCCATAGCCGCAGCCTTGGGCCCCAGCAGAAATCAGCTATGGCTCTCTCTCTCTCTCTCTGCCTTCCCAGCCTGCTGCTTCTGCCTCCAGCTTCTAGTACAAATAACTCCTCCCAAATTCTGGCTTTTGTCCTTCTCACTATTTGCAAGTTTAGTTGCGATTCCTGCATTGCAGGTTAGGCTAGGTGACTCTTGGGGTCCCTTCCAACTCTATGATCTGCCATATTGCACAGAAGCCTCTTTCCTTTGATCTCTTAATGGCCCATCAGGGAGGTAAAGGTAAAGGTAAAGGTAAAGGTAAAGGTAAAGGTAAAGGTAAAGGTAAAGGTAAAGGTAAAGGTAAAGGTAAAGGTAAAGGTAAAGGTAAAGGTAAAGGTAAAGGTAAAGGTAAAGGTAAAGGTAAAGGTAAAGGTAAAGGTAAAGGTAGCCCTGACTGTTAAGTCCAGTCACAGACAACTCTGGGGTTGCGGCACTCATCTCGCTTTACTGGCCGAGGGAGCCGGCATTTGTCCGCAGACAGCTTCCGGATCATGTGGTCAGCATGACTAAGCCGCTTCTGGCGACCAAGAGCAGCACACAGAAACGCCGTTTACCTTCCTGCTGGAGGTATTTATCTACTTGCACTTTGACGTGCTTTTGAACTGCTAGGTTGGCAGGAGCAGGGACCGAGCAACAGGAGCTCACCCCGTTGTGGGGATTTGAACTGCCGACCTTCCAATCAGCAAGCCCAGAGGCTCAGTGGTTTACACCACAGCACCACCCACGTCCCTATCAGTGGGGTTTGTATTTTAACACATGCTGGATCCAGGGATTATAGAGGTCTGTCACCTACAAACTCATAACAATAGATTAGATAGATAGATAGATAGATAGATAGATAGATAGATAGATAGATAGATAGATGACAGACAGACAGACAGACAGACAGACAGACAGACAGACAGATGCATGTCACCCCAATCTCTGAACAGTGAGATATTTCAGGGGTCCCTGGTGCTTACCCAGTTTTGGTTTCCTTGGAATGAGGGACAGTGGAGAGCCAGATGCTGCATCAGTTTCACAGCAGTGGGACAGTCCCTCTTCATCTAGTCAGCCTCCGCTGTCACTCAGATCATGAAGAGTCTTGCACGTTGCTGAGCAGCAGGCCAGAGAAGCCCAGAGGGGGTTCGCTCCATCTCACCATAGTTTACATCTGCTTGGGAGGAGTCCAGAGGCAGGGGGCTAGGGGGGCCAGATGCCAGTCCCAGCAACGTCTTCAACTAGGGCTGTTGAGCCTAGGTGAACTCTGCTGTGTTTTCCCTTTTCTGAATAAAAAGCTGACTTCACATTGAGTCTTGTGTCTTTCTTCTGACCTGTGGAGGAACCAGCCTTCCTGACAGCCCCCTGACACAGCCTTGGAATCTAGCAGAAGTCAAGCTTGGCTCTGTCTCTCTAGCTTCTGCCTGCAGCCTGCTTCCAGTTCAGCTCTTACACAACTGCTCCAGCTTTTGTCCTTCTAAGTACCAGTTTCGGGGAGGGGGGGGCAAGGCCCATCTATTTGCCCAGAGGGCACCATCAAAGTGGTCCTTAGGTGGCAACTATGACCGTTAACAAGAACCTTGCCTGGCTAGTTCAACGATGGAAATCTGTTAGATTTTCACTTTGCTGAGGGGACTCGGGCATCATGCCGACTAAATCCTCTCACCAAATTAATATATATATACAGTGGTACCTCGGTTTACAAACTTACGGTAATCCGTTCCGGAAGTCCGTTCTTAAACCGCAACCGTTCTTAAACTGAGGCGCACTTTCCTTAATGAGGCCTCCCGCTGCGGGTGCCCTTCCACCGTTTGGATTCCGTTCTTAGACAAAGGTAAAGTTCTCAAACCGGGACACTATTTCCAGTTTTGCGGAGTTCGTAAACCGAATTGTTCGTAAACAGGACTGTTCTTAAACCGAGGTAACACTGTACACATGACTATTCATGCTGCTGGCATGCAAATCAGCCTGGCAGGTACTGGCTGCAAATTATTGCAAAGATGCTCTGGGGGCCTGACCTGCTCTGCTCCCCTCTCCCCAAGGTCTCTGGTCTGGGCCCTGAAATCCCTGCACCATTGCAGGGCTGGGTGGGGGCACCTCCTGGGCAAGATGGGCTTTCCAAATGCAGATCACCACTCGCCAGTTCTCAATTATTGTCCAGAGGCTTTGGCTTCAAACCTCATCCCTTCAAATACCTGACGATGGGACTTCCGGTCGGATCGCGAGGTGGAAGCAAGCGGGTTTACCCTCCGGAGAGGGAGACCAGCTTCTAGGAGGCAAAAGGGGGTGCTACAAGGGCGCCGTAGCCCCCCAACAATCCCCTGAAAGGAGATTCAGGGGCCAGGATCCCGGCGCTGCCGACGAGCGGTTCCCCCGGTTGCCAGGTATCCTCTTTTTTAGAGGAGAGAAGAGTGACGGGGTAGAAAGGCTGGCAGCGGGACGGCATTGCTAGCCTCCAGAAGCGAAGCCCCGAGCTTGTGCACCGGAGCGATCGGCTCTCCAAAAAAAAAGAAATCGAATTGGAAACTTTTAAACGGACTAAAATATTATTAATTTGGACCTAATTCGATACAGATAAGGTGAAAATAGGAGGTCAGCCTTGTCTGGATTCCCAAGACTACACAGGGACTATTCTCTCTTTTTATTTTATTTTATAAATTTTATTAGTTTTCTTCCAGTTATACATTTTATCCCGAATACAACAAATTATGACTGTTTTGGACTTCCTTCAGCGTCTCTGACAATCATCCATGTTTATACCTTTAATACACATTCCCTTCTTTCGTATTGCCATTGTTCCTCCTTACTCCCATTATTTCTGATAAACAATACTTATTTATTTTTTACAGTGCCTCTTGAAATCCCACTAGCGTTGTATTTACACCACATATGTTTTTCAGATAATCCACAAATTTTCCCCAGTCCTCGATGAACTTTTGGTCTTTAGTATATCTAATTTTCCCAGTTAATTTATCCAGTTAGTCTATCAATTTTGATCTCCATTCTTCTATCGTCGGTATCTCCTCTTGTTTCCACTTCTGGGCCAACAGGATTCTGGCTGCCGTTACAGCATATTGGAAAAGCTTACAGTCCTTTCTTCTTATGTCCTTTCCTACAATACCTAAAAGAAAAGCTTCGGGTTTTTTCACAAAAGTATATCTTAACATTTTTTTCATCTCATTATATATCATTTCCCAAAAGCTTTTCACTTTCTTACATTCCCACCACTGATGAAAGAACGTCCCTTCTTTATCTTTGCATTTCCAACATTTGTTATCAACCTTATACATCTTTGCTAGTTTTACAGGTGTCATGTACCATCTGTAAAACATTTTCATCACATTCTCTTTCAGTGACGTACATGCCGTAAATTTTATATTCTCTTTCCACAATTTTTCCCATTCCTCAAGTTGAATATTGTACCCAAAATCCTTTGCCCACTGTATCATTACCGATTTAACCTCTTCATCTTTCGTATACCATTCCAACAATATCTTATACATTTTTGACAGAGTTTTGTACTCATTATTTATTATGTCTTTTTGGAAAATTGATTCTTTTTCCACATAACCTTTGTCCTTCAAATCTTTTTTAAATATTTCATTTACTTGGAAGTAATGCAGCCAATCATATATATACTCTTTAACTTGTTCATATGGCTTCAATTTCCATTTCCCTCCTTCATTGGTTACCAGTTCACCATATGTACCCCATTTTTCTCTCATATTAGTCTTCTTTACACAGGGACTATTCTCAGAACGGAACGGAACAGTGAGTAAAGACAAACGGGGGTTGTTTTGGCGATAGGATTTCTCTCTCTCGTGGATTTTTATTTCTGACTTTGAACAGGGTCCAAGTAAGGAGTAAAACAGACGGAGGGGAGAGATGAGATAAATGTTTTTTGATTGTGTGGATGGATTAAATGTCAGGAAAGGATCTTTGGACGGTTATTTACTTTCGATTTTAAAAGGAACTACACAACAAGTAAGACTGATTAAAACTCTTGGAACTGTATTCACCCTCTCCACCTTGTATTACCAGAGAGAAGAAGATATAATTTGTTATTTTTCTTTCCTTTCTTTTGTGTTGGAGTCTAAGTATTTAAGGGACATAGTCAAAGTGCTTTTTAAGTGGATTGGATTTACTGGAGACTGCACCCCCACTCTTTTGTTGGGAATCGCCATTTTGATTTCCGGAATAGATGAAAGGTCTCTCCCCTTTATAAGACTGTGGACTGTGGATTTAACTTTCTCCCATTTATAAGACTGCGTATTGTGGACTTAATTTTTCCCCTCTCTCAATTGAACTCTGCTCTTCTTATTTGGTGTATACGGATTATATTTTTGTCTTTCTTCTGCTTTCTCTGAGGGATTTGGTTGAAGTTTTTTAAAGGACTTGGCTTTGGAAAGTTTTACATTTATTTTACATCGGTGGCTTTTTGGAATACAATCATAAATATTGGATGTGGCCATTCAAGTGGCATGAAGGAAGTGAAATAATTTTTGGAAATTTTTGGGACTTTTATTGAACTCAATTTTTGATCTTGTGGCCGGGAACTATTGTTTTAATTTGGCTCCCCCTGGTGGATATCTTTATTGGAGTTATTTTGGAACAGCTTATTAGAATGTCTCACACACAGAAGAAAGGGGAAGGAGGGACATCTGCAGAAAGAAAGGGTTCTAGGCAAGAATCTGAAATTAAAGGAGACTTAATAAAGATGTTTACAGAACTTAAATCAGATTTGAAAGCAGAAATAAGGAAAAGTGAGAAAAATATTGGAACAAAATTGGAACAAATGGATAAAAAAATAGATGTGACTGTAAAAAAAATTGATGAATCAGTTAATGAGATAAAAGGACAGATGAAGGAAATGACAAAAAGGACACAAAATTTGGAAGAAGGGATGAAGAAGACTAAATTAGATCTTAGGGAAATTAAGAAGGAGGAAGAAAAAATTAAAGCAGAGGTGTCAGAGGTGAATAGAGCTCAAGAAGAAATGTGGGACACTATTGCTATGAATGAACTGAGCCAAATAGAAAATAATTTGAGATTTAGATTGGTACCAGAGGTTCAAGGAGAAGAAATAAAGAATTAAAGAATTAAAGAGATTGCCCAATGGTTAGAGATGCAGGAAGAAGATGTTGCAAAGACAATACAAAAGACGTTCAGAATTAAAGTCAGGATAACCAAAGCAAAGAAATTTCCTGGAGATTGCTTAGTTATTTTCAAAGATAGAGAAATAAGAAATCTAATCTTGCAAAAGAATAGAGAAAAAAAGATTAAATATTGATGGAAATTATATAATTATTTTTAAAGACGTCCCACTTCGCTTATTGAAGAAACGCGACCATTACCAACAGCTGGTGCAAATACTGAGGGGGGAAAAATTGAATTCAGGTGGGAATTTCCAGAGGGGCTATCATTTGCTTCTAAAGGAAAAAGACACAGGTTTACAAGACCAGATGAAATGGATAAATTCCTGAGAAGATATAAAGAGTTAGAAAGAGAAGAAGAAGAAGCAGAGGCAATGGGAGCAGGGACGGAAGGTGGAGGATCACAAGAATCTGAAGAAGATAAAGAAGAGAAAGAAGAGGAAGAGGAGAAATAGAATCAAAATTTATTATTAAAATTAATTCGGAATCATGGCGTTGAAATTATGGACTTGGAATGTCAATGGGATGAACGATAGAAAAAAAAGAAATAAAATTCAACAATATTTTTTAAAAAAGAATTTGGACATTATTTGTTTACAGGAGACACATGTGATGAGAAGACACAGAAAAAATTTAATGAACAAAAAATTAGGAAATGAATTCATTTCATCTGACAAAAGCAAAAAGAGAGGGGTGGTATTATATACTAAAAATAAATTAGAGGCTCAACAGATTTTTAAAGATGAAGAAGGTAGAATAGTGGCAGTACAAGTCAAATGGCAAGGTGAAAAATTAATAATAGTCGGAGTATATGCACCCAATGAGAACAAAATGGACTTTTTCAAAGAATTGGAAGATAAATTATTTGAATATTTGGATCAAAAGATAATAATAATGGGAGATATGAATGCAGTAGTGTCAATGGAAATGGACAGATTAAGAGTAACAGGAAAAACAAAGGAAGGGAAGTTACCAAAAACATTTTTCTCAATGGTAGAGAACTGCAATTTAATTGACATTTGGAAACTAAGGCACCCATTAGAAAAACAATTCACCTTCCATTCAGAGGCAAATCAATCAATGTCCAGAATTGATCAGATATGGTTATCTAATGAATTAACACCAAGAATATCAAAGATTGAAATCCAACCTAAGGTACTTTCGGACCATAATGCGATTAAATGTATATTAAAAGGATTTGAGGAAAAATCTTTCCGGTGGAGAATAAATGAAAATCTTTTTGATGACCAGGAAATAGTAGAAAATGCACAAAAGTGTTTGAAGGATGTCAGGGAACTGCCATCAGTGCCGGAGGGAGAGAGCAAAAGCCAGAGGGTTTCCAGAGAGCGTCCAGGGATTGGGAGAAGCAGCCCATCTTCTGGGGAAGAGAATCAGTGTAGCACCAGTGGAGAAGGGGGGCAGATGGGGGAAGCGGCGAGACGGTCTCATGACTCCTTGCCTGGGAGCAGCAGGGAGAGTAGGGGTCCTCCGTTGCCCACGCCCTCCTTGCGCAGAAGGCTTTCGCGCAGAGAGAGTAGGAGGAGACTAGGCGTCAAAGAGCTTCTTTGCTGGAAGAAGTTTAAGAAATGCCCACTGACGGATTCTGCCAGCGATTGAGTCAGCCACAGGTGAGTGGCTGTCCGGACAGAAAAGGTTCACTTTGGCAACCCACCCAGGTGTTTGCACCCAGCCGGGGAGATAGACACCTGCTTACGCACGAGCAACCCCTAGAACCATTACAGCAATCCGTCAGTCCCTGACATTGCTTGTGCGCAGCCCCGGGGAGGCAGCACGATGAGCCAAACAGGGCCAGCTGGAGAGACAGAGCAAGAAGCCATGGTGCGAGGTCTGGTCGAGAGGAACCGAGACCTGGAGGCACATGTCGCTACCCTGTCAGCGCGGCTGGAGGAGAGGCGGGCTCAGGATGCACAGGTCAGAGCCACCCCGATAGGGAGGAAGGTCCCGGGGCTGGTAAATAAGTTTGGAGGAAAGCCCCAAGACTACAATGCTTTCCGAATGGAAATTCAATACGCTTTGGAGTTGCAGAAAAAAGACTTTGCTGATGACGGGGAGAGGGTGGCTTACATTGTTGGACATCTGCAGGATGGGGTGCGCGAATGGATCAGGCCCTGGATGGCAACGGGGAATGATGCATTGAAAGATCTTAAGAAATTCTATCAGGCAATGGACGCGATGTTCTCCAGCAAGATTGAGCAAAGCGTGACACGGAGGGAGCTGATGGGGTGCAAGCAGGGGAGCCTGTCCGTCAGAAACTACTGGTCGCGTTTTGCGATGTTAGTGCACAAGCTCAGGTGGGATCTGGACTCTGAACCAGTACAAATGCTGTTTGAGGCAGGTTTGGACCCCGAAGTGAAAGACGAGTTGTCCAGAGCATCCCGCCCGCGGTCGATGGAAGAACTCACAAAGACTGTGCTTGCGATCGGTGTACGCCAGGAAGCGCGGGCTCAGGAAAAGCGGGAGATAAGGGCGGAACGTTTCCATGGCAACCGCATTCCTGAGATGCCGAGGGAGCCTTCCCAGGCGGCAGAGCCGATGGAAATTGACGGAGCGCACGTGCGCGAAGTTTAAAACGCTAGTGAAGGCCGGAAAAGGGAGGGGAAGGAGTGGAAAACTACCAAGAAGTGTTTCCTCTGCCAGCGGCCAGGACATTTTGCAAAGGTCTGTCCTCAACGAAAGGCCTGGCAAGGCATGATGGGGGCTGCTGGCCACGACGAGAAGGGGGAGGAAGGGCCAGTGCAGGGAAACGAGAAAGCCTGGCTGCCAACCAGCAGGGGCAGCAGCCAGGCCAGCGACCAATAGAAGTGCCCCAGCCTGACCCTCCCAAGGCAGCTATAGCCATTGAAGTGGTGCTAGAACTCCCAAATGGGCACCCAGTTAAGGTGGATGGGCTGCTGGATTCTGGCAGCCCCTCTAATTTCTTCAGCAGAGACTTCGCTCTGGATAACCAGCTCCACCTGTTGCCACTCGATTTTCCCTCACAGGTGACCACCATTGATGGCAGGGAACTACTGGGAGGGGAAGTGACACCACCAATGCGGATGAGTGTTTCCAGGCACACGGAAACCATAGCCTTTCACATAGCCATGCTGGCAGGACCCCCAATAATACTGGGAATGAGCTGGCTGGCAATACACGACCCAGTGGTGTCATGGCATCAGCGGTCGCTCACCTTTGGGTCAGCTTACTGCTTAGAACACTGTCTGGGAGGGAAGGAACCAAGAATGACTGTGGCTAGGGTGGCTGGGTTGGCCCTGGAGGAAAAAGGGCAGGTGCCACCACAATATGCAGATCTGAAGGAGGTCTTCAGCGAGAGGGAGGCAGACAGACTGCCCCCCCACAGGCCATTTGACTGCCAAATCAACCTGCTTCCAGGGGCTCAATTACCGGTGGGTAAACTGTATGCCATGTCCGACCGTGAGATGCAGGAGTTGAGGCAGTTTATTGACAAGAACCTGGAGAGAGGTTTCATAAGGGAATCGAAGGCGGTGGGGGGCAGTCCAGTGTTCTTTGTGGACAAAAAAGAGACTAATCAGCCCAGATTAGTCGTGGATTACAGGGCCCTAAACCTGGTGTCAGAACCCGTGACTTTCCGAATGCCCAGGACTGACGATACTTTGAGACGTGTGAGGCAGGGGAAGATTTTTACCAAGCTGGACCTCAGGGGGGCATACAATCTGATTAGGATAAGGGAGGGGGACGAATGGAAAACGACCATGTTCACCCACCTGGGGGCTTTTGAGTATTTAGTTATGCCATTTGGATTACAATCGGGGTCCGCCTGCTTTCAAGCCTTCATGCACCATGTGTTGGGGTCCCTGCTGTACAAGAATTGCATAGCCTTTTTGGATGACGTCTTAATCTATTCAGAGAATGAAACGCAACGCGTCAGAGACGTCAGGGAGGTGCTGCAGAGATTGAAGAAGCATCAGTTGTGGGTTAAGCTGGAAAAATGCCAATTCCACGCCAGGGAGGTCGAGTTCCTGGGGTACAGGTTGTCAGACAAAGGACTGGCCATGGATCCAGGCAAGGTGAAGGCAGTGCTGGAATGGAAGGCCCCCCAAAACAGAAAGGATGTGCAGAGGTTCCTAGGCTTCAGCAAATTCTACAGGAAGTTCATAAAGAACTTCGCTCACTTGACAGCACCCATAACGGATTGTCTTAGTAGCAAAAAGAAGTTCGCATGGACAGAGGATGCCCAGCAATCCTTTGAAAACCTGAAGAAGGCGTTCGCCTCGGAAGAGCAGCTCCTGCACGTGGATCCGGAGAAGCCCATGAGACTGGAGGTGGACGCGTCCGACCACACGATTGGAGCGGTACTTTTGCAACCCGGGTCCAAAGAGAACTGGAGACCGTGTGCCTTTTTCTCTAGGAAGCTGAGCAAGTTGGAGCAAAACTACACGGTGTATGACCGAGAACTGCTTGCTATCTATGTGGCATTTCGGCAATGGAGACATCTTTTGATAGGGGCGCGGCACAAGATCCAGGTCCAAACTGACCACAAAAACTTGGAATACTGGCGGACCGCGCGAGTGCTCAACCAGAGACAGATCAGATGGTCCCAGGAGTTCGCCAAGTTTTTCTTCGAGATACAATACGTGCCGGGAGGGGAAAACGTGAGGGCAGATGCACTCTCCAGGAAACCGGAGTACATGGAAGGGGAGGGGCCACCGGAGACCAGGCACGTGTTCCCTGAGAACCTGTGGGTGTGTGGGGGAGCGTTGGTAGGGAAACGAGAACTAGCAGGGCTCACCAGAGATGATGAGTTTGCTCAGACAAAAATCAGGGAGCTCAGGGACGGAAAGGAAGGCAATGGGGGGTTTGAGGAAAAGGAAGGGCTACTGTACTACAAGGGGGTGCTGTATGTACCAGGAGAGACTTTGAGGGGGAAGGTACTTAGACAGCTCCATGACAACCCAACAGCTGGGCACTTTGGACAGCACAAGACCATGCTACTTGTCACCAGGCAGTTCTCGTGGCCAAAGGTGAGGGAAGACGTACGAGAATATGTACAAGGGTGCGACCAATGCCAGAGGGCAAAGGGGGAAAGAACTGCCCCAGCAGGGCTACTGGAACCCTTACCTACACTGGAAAGGCCCTGGGAGGTGGTGTCCATTGATTTTATGACAGATCTGCCCAAGTCAAGGGGAAAGACAGCGGTCATGGTAGTGGTAGATCTACTGACTAAAATGTGCCATTTCGTAGCTTGCTCGCATGCAGTGTCGACAGAGGAGACAGCCAGGCTGTTCGTGGACCACATTTTTAGACTGCTTACGCACGAGCAACCCCTAGAACCATTACAAAGGATTATTTTATTAACAACATGAACCAAGGAACAAAAATGAGTACAGTCTGGGATGCTGGAAAGGCAGTAATGAGAGGTTTCTTTATCCAACAAAATACAATTAAAAATAAATTTAGAGATAAAGGGAAAAAAGAAATCTTAAAACAAATAATGGAGAATGAGAAAAAGCTAACTACCAGACCCCAGGATAAGAAATTGAAATTGAACTTCAAAACATTACAATCGCAATTTTCTATGATAATAAGTAAGGAAGTAGAATGGCACATCAAAAAAATGAAGCAGAGGAACTTTGAGTATGCAAATAAATCAGGAAAACTTCTGGCCTGGCAGATTAAAAAGAGGAAAGAGCAAAATACTATACAAAAAATTATAGTAGAAGTTCAAGAGTTTGAAGATCCGAAAGGAATTAGAAAAGGATTTGTGGATTTCTATAGACAATTGTATAAAAGAAAAGAAAAAGTAAATAAGAAAAAAATTGAAGATTTTTTAAAAGAAACAGGGGTGCAGAAAATTCCGACGGAAAAAAAGAATAAATTAAACGAGATGATTGAGATAGAGGAAATAAATTGTGCAATTAAAGAATTGAAAAGTGGAAAAACACCAGGACCGGATGGCTTTAGCACGAGATTTTATAAAGAAATGAAGAACACCCTACTTGCACCATTGAAAGAAGTAATGAACAACATACTAATAAGAAAGGAAATACCAGAAACGTCGAAGGAAGCTTATATAACTTTTATTCCTAAACAAGATTCCGATTTGTCCCAAGTTAAAAATTATAGGCCTATTTCGCTTTTAAACAATGATTATAAACTATTTGCAAGTATACTAGCAAATAGAATGAAAAAGGTTTTAAAAGAATTAATACATAAGGATCAAGCAGGGTTTCTTCCAGGCAGACAGATGAAAGATAACATAAGAAACATAATCAATATAATTGAATATCTGACTGCCAGGAGTGATAAACAAGCAATGTTAATATTTGTGGATGCGGAAAAGGCTTTTGATAATATTTCATGGGAATTTATGTTAAAGAATCTAGAAATGATGGACATGGGACAAACGTTTTTAAATGGTATTAAGGCAATATATATGGAGCAAAGAGCAAAATTAATAGTTAACAATGTGACAACTGAAAATATTGCAATAACGAAAGGTACAAGACAGGGGTGTCCTCTTTCACCATTGTTATTCATCGTGGTGCTGGAGGTTTTACTTAAGACAATAAGAAATAATGAACAAATAAAAGGTGTGTCAGTGGGATGTAAGGAATATAAAGTCAAGGCTTTTGCCGATGACTTAGTTATTACTGTGGAGGATCCCATAAATTCAGTAATAGAAGTGTTGAAAGAGATACCATATTTTTTGCACCATAACACTCACTTTTTTCCTCCTAGAAAGTAAGGGGAAATGTCTGTGCGTGTTATGGAGGGAATGCCTACGGGTGGCATGCCTACGGATTTTCCTCCTCTAAAAACTATGTGTGTGTTATGGTTGGGTGCGTGTTATAGAGTGAAAAATACGGTAGATCAGTTTGGTCAAGTGGCAGGATTCAAACTGAATAAGAAAAAAACCAAAATAATTGTCAAAAATATGGACCAAGAAATAATGGATAAAATGCAGCAACAAGTAGAGATGGAAGTAGTTAAAAAAGTGAAATATTTAGGAGTGTGTTTGACCCCCAAGAGTATTGATTTATTTCAGAATAATTAGACCCTAATTTGGAACAAGATTAAAAGAGACCTTGAGGTGTGAGGAAGAATGAAACTGTCATTTTGGGGAAGAATTGCAAAAATTAAGATTAATGTGCTACCGAAATTACTATTTCTGTTTCAAACAATTCCAATAATCAAAGGGGCAGCAATTTTTAAAGAATGGCAAAGAGTAATTTCAAGGTATATCTGGCGGGGTAAGAAGCCGAGAATAAAGTTTAAGTTATTGACAGATGCAAAAGAAAGAGGAGGCTGCGCCCTGCCAGACTTGAAATTATATTATGAAGCGTCATGCCTCTGTTGGTTGAAGGAATGGATGAAATTAGAAAATACAGAATTGTTAGATTTGGAAGGTTTTGATAATAGATTTGGGTGGCATGCATATTTGTGGTATGACAAGAAACGTGTACATAAAGGTTTTGAAAACCATGTAATACGAAGGTCTCTTATAGAAGTCTGGGAGAGGTATAAAAATTTATTGGAGTCAAAAACTCCATATTGGTTATCCCCATTGGAGGCAATGAGTGTAAAGAAAATTAATATGGGGGGGGGGATGGGCAACATATGAGAAGTTAATTGAAAGAGAAGGAAGTAAATGGAAAATAAGACCATATGAAGAGGTTAAAGAATATGTTAATGACTGGCTGCATTGTTTTCAAATTAATGAAATGTTTAAGAAAGATATGCTACAAAGAGGTTTTGCTGATAAAGAGTCTAAATTTCAGAAAGAAATATTGAATAATGAATTCAAAAGTTTAGCAAGAATGTATAAATTATTGTTGGAATGGTATACAAAGGATGAAGAGGTGAAATCGGTTATGATTGACTGGGCCAAAGATTTTGGATATAATATACAAATAGATGATTGGTTAAAATTGTGGAAAGATGGAATAAGATTTACGGCGTGCACTGCTATCAAAGAAAATGTAATGAAGATGATGTATCGATGGTATATGACACGTGTAAAACTGGCAAAGATGTATAAGATAAGTAATAAATGTTGGAAATGTAGAGAAAAGGAAGGAACGTTTTACCATATGTGGTGGGACTGTAAAAAAGTTAAAAACTTTTGGGAAATGATTTATAATGAATTGAAGAAAGTATTGAAATATACATTTGTAAAGAAACCAGAAGCATTCTTACTAGGAATAATAGGTAATGAGATAGATAAGAAAGGTAGGAAGATATTTTTATATGCAGTGTCAGCAGCAAGAACTTTGATGGCCCAGAAGTGGAAACAAGAAGAGTTACCTACGATTGAAGAATGGAGAATGAAAATGATGGATTATGCGGAACTCGATAGACTAACAGGAAGGATCCGGAACCAACGTGATCAAAAATTTACAGAAGATTGGATGAAATTTACTGAATATATGCAAAAATTAAGTGATAATCAGATAACATTTGTAAGTTTTAAGGAAGCTCTGTGAAGAGAAAAGGTAGGAATATTGTTAGATTGTAAAAAATTAATTAATAATATGGTGAATTTAAATTTAAGAAATGTGGAGAAAGTAAGTACTAGGAAGGTTTTTCAGGAGGGAGGAGGGAAGTCAATAAGGAGGAATTTGGATGTAAAAAAAGATGTTTTGGATGTATAATTTGTTATGGAAAAAGAATAAAAAAATATACTAAAAAAAACCAAATACCTGACGATGGTGCTGTTTGCCCATCTCTTCCAGACAAAGGCATGTCTGCAGTTTCAACAGTCCCTCTGATCTTGCTGGTGCTCCTGGGAACATCTGCCAGTGTACTGGATTGGTCCCTGGAAGGAGAATGGAAAGGATGGAAGGAAGTTCACGCCAAGCAATACCTCAAGGTGCGTTTGCCATGACAAGATGTCAATTTCCCCAAAGTACTAGCACTGTTGATTATTGCAGAGAGAAATTTCCCTTGGGAAATTCAACTTTTCTTCAAGGGACCTAAAGGCAAAGACACTCTGTGCACATGCAAAGTGCCTGGTTCCTTATAAAAACGTATTTGCTTTGTTGGATTAGACAAAGGTTCCCTCTAATTCAGCATTGCGTTCTAGCGAGGGAAGTTTTCTTGGACATATGGGCCACAGCCCTTCTGTGCCCCCAGCAGCTGGTATTCAGAGGTAGACTGCTCCTGGGCATGGAGATTCTTATAATGACCAGCTGAAAAAGGAACATTTCAGAGGCAGGCAGCACCAAATGGGCTCCTTTGGAGGAAGGTGAGAGGTATAAATAAATATAATGGTGGTGGCCTTTTAGTAGAATAACAATAATAGCATTATTTTTTCCCCTTGCTTTTTATTTTTGTCCTAAATTTATTTGCCTTCTCACATGAGATAAAGAAGAAAATACAGTTATAAAAGGGGGAACCAGTGAAATTTATAAAATATTAGTAGAAATGGAGGATCAAAAAGATCAATTAAGGAGTTCATTTTACATAAATATTTACTAGATAAATGAACTGGAATTCCTCTCAAAATGTCCTGGGAATAATGTCCTGAGAGTGCGTTTCTTTTTGTTTTCTAATGTATTTCTTGTCGGGAGCTCCGTTCGAACGAGCCTTTGAAACCGCCTCTGACAAACAATTAATGACCTCGAGCCTTTGATAAGGCTCCAAGCACATTCTTCAATCAGCAGAGTTCCCGGCAGGGAAGGATGAGATCGTATGAGCTACATTTTTAAAGAGTTTTATTTCTAAACTACGCAGAACAGAAAAGACATCCTCTCTCTATGAAAGCAAAGAGCAACTGAACAAAGGAACAAAGGAAACAGGAAACCACTAACGTCACATCCTGTCTCCCGTCCCGTGAGACTGCCAACAGTCTGGAAGCCCTGGAATGTAAACACAGTCCTGTGACTCCAAGCAGCTGCACAGTGAGAAACAGAAACTAACATCCTCCCCCTTTCTGTGAACACCACTGGGCAGCGTGTCAGTACAATCTCAGTACAAACCCAATTTCTGTACATAGGTACAGTGTTGATCCTTCGGAACAACCTTGGACAAGAAATCAGCAGGAATTTCTTTACCTGGCATGTAGGACACCGTTACGAGTCCTTTCTGCACACATTCTCTAGCATGTTGCAGCTTCAATTGCAAGTGCTTCGTGCTTTGCTTACAACCTTCAGATGTCAGCAAAGCCAAACATACTTTGTTGTCCTGATAAACCTGGATTGGACATTTGACAGGAATTCTCATGTCTTTGCACAACTGTAACAACCATTCACAATCCTTAAGTGAATAAGACAGTGCATTCAGTTCAGCTTCACAAGTACTTCAGCTAACTGTTGTTTGCTTCTTGCACGACCAATCAAATAGACCCTGATTGTACATGTAGCAAACTCCAGACGTGCTTTTCCTGTCTGTAGTGTCACTTCAAAAACTCGCACCAGCAAATATCTCAAGACCTCCAGACTTCTGATTGTGAAATCTCAGTCTGTAATGCATAGTGCCTTTCAAATAGCGCGCTATGCGTTTCAGAGCTTTCCAATCCTTAACCGTAGGATTGTTGACTTGTCTGCTTAGCAAATTACAGATAACAGCAATGTCAGGTCTTGAACATCTGGCAATGAAGTTTAGTTTGCCTAGCACACTTCTGTACAGTGTAGTGTCAGAAAATGCTCCTTCAGTGTCATCTAGCTGATAACCTGTTGTCATCGGTGTGTCTACAGGGTTGGCATCCATCAGGTTTAGTTTGCTTAACACATCAGCAATTTTCTGTGACTGGTGTACTAGAATATTACCATCTTGGTCTCTCTTTATTTCCAGAGATAGGTAGTTGGTTACCTCACCAAGATCTTTCATGTCAAAGTACTCCTTCAGTTGAGCTAGGGCACTATTGTACATTTTGACATCCTTCCAAAAGAAAAGAATATCATCAACATAAAACAAGCAATACAGCTTATTTTGCCCTTCCTCTTTGACAACTACATAAGGATCAGCTTTACCTTGCTGAAAACCTAGAGAAAATAGCACTTCAGTGAGTTTAGAGTGCCAGCATCGTGCACTTTGTTTGAGACCATAAAGGGACTTCTTCAGAGAACAAACAAATCCCTGTTTTACCTGTATGCCATCAGGTGGAAGCATATAAAGTAATTCACCTAAGGTTCCGTACAAAAATGCTGTATTCACATCGTGATGAGAAACGTGTAGATTCTCTTCTGCAGCAAATTTGAGCATAAGCCTAATGCTCTCATACCTCACGGTGGGTGAGTAGGTCTCGTGATAGTCTTCTCCTGGTACCTGTGAAAAACCTCTGGCTACCAATCTGGCTTTGTGTCTGACTATCTTGCCATTTTGATCTGTTTTTGCTTTGAATACCCATTTGCTGCTAACCAGCCTCATTCCTGGGACTACTGGAACTAGCTCCCATGTTTTGTTCCTCTCTAAGGAATCAAGCTCAGCCTTCATGGCATTTAACCATGGCTCAGCATCCTTCGAGTCCAAAGCCTGGATCTCTTGGAAACTTGAAGGTTCAAATACCTTCTTGGAGCTATTAACAGCAGTTACAGCTTTTGCTGCTTTAGCAAATTCATCAGCAAATCTCTTTGGAGGTCTGCCTTTTGTGGCTCTTTCAGACCTGCGAAACAGACGTAGGTCTTCAACACTCTCCTCTTCTTTCTTAGGAGAAAAGTGGCCTATAGTGAACAGTGGTTCCTCCAATTCTCGATCAGAGCCTTCAGAGGGTCACATAGAGGCCTTAGCACTCTTGAAATCCTCTGAACCATCTGTTTCAGTTTCAGATTCAGAATCAGAACCTTCATCAGTGGGTGTGGAGTTTTGCTGCTGTTTATCCTCAGATTCTTCACTGTCATCAGGATAACATTGAAAAATTCCCACATTCTCCCCCCACTTGGCATTATACTCAACACTTCTAGTGAGCCTAATTGTCTTAGAGTCAGTCATAATTACTCTGTAATAACCTTTCTGATACCCTAGAAAGATACCATGCAAACCACGTTTGCCTAACTTGGAGCTTTGTGGTGTGTGAACCCACATGACAGAACCAAAAATTCTCATGTGCTTGATGAATGGTTTCTTGCCAAACATCTTTTCATAGGGGGTACAACCAATCGGTGATGATAATCTGCGATTATAAGTGTAAACAAAACAGATGAGCGATTCTGCCCAATAACTCTCTGGAAGATTGGCATCATGCAGCAAGGTTTTCAAGCCTTGAAGCAATGTTTGGCTTGCCCTTTCACAAAGTCCATTCATCCAAGGAGACCATGGACTTGAAAGGTCATGTTGAATTCCTTTCTCAGTCAGAAAAGCTTCAAACTGCTGAGAAGTGAATTCTCCCCGTCGATCTGTAAACAAACATTTCACCTGTTTGTCATGCACATTTTTCAACCAAGCACAGAATTCCTTGAACCTAGGAAACACTTCTGATTTCTGCTTGAGATTGAACACATGAATATACCTGGAAAATAAATCAATGAGGACCATGAAGTACCTGGCTCCACCCAAAGAGGGTGTTAGAGGACCAACGAGATCAGCATGCACTACCTGGTTTGGTTCTGTAGCTTGTCTACTAGACACCTTACCTTTTGCAGCCATTTTGACCTTGTTTGCTGCGCATGCCTTACACTTCATGTGGTACCTGCAGGGTTCTTTTTTTTTTTTTTTTTTTAAAAAAGATTTTTATTAAGGTTTTCAAAATATTACAAAAAGAAAAAAGAAAAAAAAATACAAAGTAAAAACAGTTAAAAACAATTCAATCTTTCCGTGTCTTATCTTTCATTTGCCTGTTCCCCGGACCTCCTCACACCTCCCTTTTTTGTATCCAATTCAATTAGTTGGTTCAGCAAATCCTTTCCCTCTTTGTTTTTATCCTAATCTTTAGTCTTAATATATTATAACTTTAAATTATCACCTGTTAACAATCAATTTTTGCACATCTTTTTAACATTACTGCTGAAAACCACTTAACTTCAATCCAACATCGTTCTAACATTCATTAATTTTGCAGTATTTCTGTAAATAGTCTTTAAATTTCTTCCAATCTTCTTCCACCGACTCTTCTCCCTGGTCTCGGATTCTGCCGGTCATTTCCGCCAATTCCATATAGTCCATCACCTTCATCTGCCATTCTTCCAGGGTGGGTAGATCTTGTGTCTTCCCCTGCAGTGTTCAACTAAGGCAGGCATTTTGGAAACTGCCTCGAAGTTTAAATGACCAATTTTCCTGTGATAATCATGAATACATCCTGCATGCAAAACCTTGTTAGTATCTGCAATACAACAAGTTTCATCCTGCACAACATCAACAGAATCATCATAATGCAATACAAACAAATGATCAACATAATCAGCATGCAATACAAAGTCATCTTTCTTGGTGATGGTGCACTTCCTCTTCTTGAAGGAAACGTCTGTGTCCTGTTCAGTCAGCTTCGAGACACTCAGTAGGTTATGTGCAGCATCTGGAACAAAAAGAACGTTGCATATCTGTAGAGTTTGGTGATTATAGGGTTAACTTATAGAGTTTGGTGCTTCGTGTCTGAGGGAGGGTTTTTTCTATAAGAAGTCAGCCAGGATGTCACGTCCCAGTTTCTTTGTTCTGTGATTCTAGTTTCGTTTTCAGTCAGAGCTGAGTCGGAGAAGAAAGATGTGTGAAAGCTCGGACGGAACAATTTACTGCTTGTAAATAATAAAGCTTCTAGATTAGAAGATTCTGTCTCTGGACTGTTTCACTCCCTATTCTCCCACGACAGCAACGCCGCTGCATCTCTGCTACTACTTCTGCCTCAGCTGAAGTGTTTTCCCAGAAGATTGCACTGAGAGGGAAAGCAGTGTTTTTTGGTGCAGGGAAGCGTACTGGACAGGCAGAAGTCCAAAAGGTTATGGAAAGTTGACGTTTTGGTTGCTAAGCGATGAGAAGGGAGTGCAGAGAGACGTCTGCCAGCTGGATCTCCTGCCGGGAAGCAAAGACAGTTTCTGAGGTTGCTGGTGAAGAGAGGGGAGCAGAGCCTTCTTCGGAAACCCAGTTGGCAGACTGAGTAAGTACTCAAGTCACAGAAGGGAGGGAAGATATGGCTCAGCCCCAGATGTGTCATGTTCCCTTTGAGAGCCTAAGTGGGACTAATTGGAGTGAGTGGTCTGTTCGCATGAAGTTCTTCTTGCTGGGGGAACAGCTGTGGCAGTTTGCGCACCCCCCAATGCCTGAAGCTGGTGGGAAGGCTGAGGCAAAGATGGCTGCAGCTCAAGAGGAGGAGCAGTGTGTGCTGGGCATTTTCAAAGCAAGTGTTTAAGGCTTGTCTTTTGCCACTTGTGGAGCGTGTCAAAGAGCCAAGAGCTGCTTGGGAATCCCTCCGAAAGGCATGTGAGGCCAGAGTGGAAGGCAAGGGCCAAGAGAGGGCTGAAGTGACACCAGAGGGGGCAAACTCGTGCCCTGAGAGTCCAGTGAGTTCAGTGAGCCTAGTGGGGGCTGGAAAGAGCCCACAGAGGGCAGTGAGCCTGGAGAGCCCATTGAGCCCTGTGAGGGCAGAAGGGACTGTGTCTGTGCTTGTTCCTGATGGAAGCTGTGGCAATACTTCAATGCATCTGTGTGATGTACTGGGAGAGAGGCTGAGAGTTGTGAGGAAAGCAGTGGCAGGCTGTTTCTCTGGAAGCCCTGCACTCAGCAGAGAGGGTGCAGGCAGAAGTTCTGCTCCCAGCAGTGGGGGGGGGGGGGCAGTCAGCAGTGAAAGCTCTGGAAAGCCTTTGTCTCCAAAAGTCTCTGAGAGTTGTTTTTGCAAAGAGTTGAAGGCAGACCGTAGGAAGCCTTGTTCTGCAAAAAGCTCCAAGGTCACACAGCTGCAGAAAGAGCTGATAAGAGACGGTTCTCAGCAGCAGAGACATGGGAAAGTTTCAAAAGGCACAGGAGGTGCAGAGAACAAAGACAAGTCATCGTTCTTTCATCTTGCTGCAGCTACGGTAGCTGTGAAGGACATTGGCAGAGCCCCCAGTCGGGGGGAGAGTGTTGCTGTGGCAACCGTGCAGGTCACCTGCAAAGGCCCCAGCCAGGGGGACAATTGAGGGGAGAGCATTGCTATGGCAATTCTTGAGGAAGTTCAGCGATAAGACACTCTCTCCATTGTGATTGACAGTGGAGTGACGCATTGCCTCGTTCCCTTTTCTGGCCTTCTTCGAAACTGCAAGGAAGTAAAAACTGGTCGCTATGTCTCCCTAGCAGATGGGAGTAAACGGCCGCTCACACAGACTGGAATGCTTTATTGTTCTTTTCTTGATCATGAAGTTCAGGCCTATGTTGTTCCTGAGATAGCAAATTGCCTGTTAAGTGTATCTGCTTTAGTAGCAGATGGCTTCTGTATATCTTTTGCAAATAACGTGTGTTCTTTTTCCAGGGATGGCAAGGAGCTGTATACTGTGGAATGCAGGGACAGATTGTTTACTGTACAGATGCCAGTTGTTACTGATGATGCCACTGAGGAAGCAAGGGTGCAATGTGTGAATGTAGCGCCACATAGTGGTTGTGCTCATCTCTGGCACAGAAGATTTGGGCATCTGGGTTGGAGTTATGTTAAAAAAGCCCCTGAATTAACAGAAGGGTGTAAATTTAAGGCTTCTGATAAATTCCTGGATTGTAGAGCCTGCAAACAATCGAAGGTTGTCACATGCTCTTATCCCAAGTCAGAAAGGAAGACCACTAGTCCTTTTGAATTGGTTCATGCAGATTTGTGTGGTCCAATGTCTGTAGAGTCCCTGGGGGGGTTCAAAGTTTGTTCTTCTTCTGGTCGATGACTTCTCGAGATCGGCTTGGGTTTTTTCTTTAAAAAACAAGGGAGAGGCTGCTGGGTTGATCAAAGATTGGATCACAGCAGTAGAGGTAACTTTCTCCACCAAGGTGAAAAGTTTTCAAAGTGACAGGGGGGTGGAGTTCACTGGGTCTGCATTGCAGAATTTCTTCCGACAGAAGGGAATCAGCCATAGGTTGACCGCGCCCCATAGTCCACACAGAATGGGATTGCGAAAAGGAAAAATAGGACTTTGCAGGAAGCAGTGTCCACCATTATTTTTGATGCAGGGCTACCGCAGCGTTTTTGGGCTGAAGCCTGGCGTTTTTCTGTTTTTATACAGAACAGAGTGTACAATTCAAGTGTAGGGAACACACCCTATTTCCTGCTGCACGGTAGGAAGCCCAAGGTGCATTACCTCCGTGTGTTTGGTTGTGAGGCCTGGGTCCTCATTCCAAAGGCTCTGCACAGGAAGGGTGAGCCTGTTGGTTTCTATTTCCTCACTGAGCAGCAAATGCTTGTCACAAGACAAATGTTTACATTCCACAGTCAGAGTTACTGTTGGGTTCCCACGGGAATGGGAGACTGGATATGACGTACACTGGTTTCCTGTTTTTCAGTGCTTCTCTCGGCTTTCTTTGTGTCGAGAGGGAGTTGCTTCTCTGCTCTCACAGAGGCAGGATGCACGTTTGTATTCTCTCAGCATAGAGTGTAAATAAACTTTAGCAATGTAGCACATTTACCTGCTTATCCTTTTGCTGCTGGACTACTCTGCTTGGGCTCAAGATAAGACGAGCCTGTACCAGTTCCAGATGGGCCGGAGCTGGTCAAACTGACAGAGCCAAGGTCTAAGAAAATGATATTTGTGGGGTATGAGCTGTCGGTTTGCAAGCCCCCTCCACAGAGGCTGGCCCCTCTCACAGTTCTCGGAGCTTGCTTACCGGTAACCTCCTCTGGCTGATATCCAGACAGACCAGGGAGATTTTGATAGGCGACATTTTCCCAAGCGTGGGTAAAATGCACACCCCTCCTCCTGCTTCCGCAGGGGAAAGAAAAGTAGTCAGAAATCTATTTACATGATGTTTATTTCTGACACTACAGCACTACAGAAAAACATGTACTTTCAGTTCAGTTCTTCCAGCACGTCTGACAAACTTCCTGTACACAAGCAAATGGAAGATTTCAAATTACACTCTTCACAGAGACTTTTCCAGCCTGTGAACTTCCTGGGAAATTCTTCTTTCCCACAGATAGGCGCATCATGTGATGTCAACAGTCTGGCTGTTTGCAGCTGCGATGTTTCCATATACTGACATGAGCCTGGCTCAAAGGCTTGGAGGTTTGCATACCTGAGTGGGAACCAGTCCAGACTGGTAATCAGCAACAGTGCTGATGTGATGTCCTGGGAGTCTGATTCAGAAGCTGAACCTGAGGAGTCCCAGCCTGCACAGGAGTCCCTGCCTCCAGGGCCGGCTGAGCCGGGGCAGGGGCTTGAATCTGAAGGGCCTGCACCTGTGCCGGATCCTCAGGAGCAGACACCAGATGTATCCACTCTGGCTCAGGAGGTGATTGAGGGCCCATTGCCTGCAGGTGCGCCTCTCCCAGCCCTGTCAGTAAAGCTGCTCCTGGGTCCAATAACCCTCCAGCCTCTCCTGAGCTGCAGAGGTTCAGGGCAGAGAGGCGGAGGGAACTAAGTTCTCTGAGGAGTGCTCACCTTAAGGCCAGGAGAGGCGGGTCACCTGTGGGCCGGGACCGCCCCTGGCCTCAGAGGAAATAAAGGCCAATCAGCCCAGTCCCAGGTTGCAGGAGCAACGTCGTTGGAAACCTGTTTCTGCCAGCACCCAGACCTGTTCTTCCAGAGTTCCCGACCACGCCCGGCTTCACGCTTTGGACCCCGCTTCACCCTTGGTGGACATTCTCCAGATACTTGACCCAGGACCGAACTCTGACCACGCCACACGGTAACCTCCCCCCGGGACCAGCACAGCTGAGTTCTGTGAACAGGCTGGATGGTCACGTCTGCATGCCAATCCAGACGTGCTTTCACAGCAGTTCTTTGACTCAGATGGTGAGGAGGAGGAAGAGGAACTTGTTGTTGAGGACCAAAGTCCAGAGCAGCAGAATCCACCACAGGGACGGAGTCCACAACAGGGGCAGTTCAGGATCCCTCAGAGGGGGAGTCCCAAGACACCTCCTCAAACCACTGTCAAGTCTGAGCCAAAGAGTGAGCCTTCCTCACCTGCTGGACCGGCTGTCAGGTTCAAAAGGCGCAGCAGGTCAGAGGGGGAAGTCTCTGACACTGAGGATAGTCTTGCTAGCCCTAGTGGGTCAGAGGAGGCACCAGGGTTCATGCTGAGGAGGTCAGCAAGGCCAACCAAGGGCAAGCCACCTGATAGGTTCGAGGTCACAAGTGTGTGGGTAGGTGTGGCTAGATGTGAACTTGAATCCTTCGAGGATGTTCAAAAGTTGCCTCAGGAAGAAGCCAGCAAATGGCATGAGGCAATGCAGAAAGAGATGAGATCAATGGAGTTGCTTGGTGTATTCTCGCTTACAAAATTGCCGGCTGGCAAGCAAGCTGTGAGTTGCAGATGGGTTTATCGCCTTAAACCCACAGAAGCTGGAGAACCACAATACAAAGTGAGACTTGTTGCCAGAGGTTTCACACAGAGAAAAGGGATTCATTTCACGGAAGTGTATTCACCTACTTCTCGGAGTGAAACTCTGCGCGTGCTCTTAGCTGTTGCAGCACAGAGAGGCTGGGAGGTAAACCACTTTGATGTGGATGTTGCCTACCTGAACTCAGATCTTCAGGAGTTGTACATGCTCCCTCCTCCAGGTTTTGAGATCAATGGGCAAGGCATTGTGTGGCGGTTACACAAACCCATCTATGGGTTGTGTCAATCTGCCAGAAATTGCAATATGTGTCTAAATGAAGCCTTGGAAGAGCTAGGTTTCAGGAGAAGTGTTGCTGATAGTTGTCTTTACCTGAAGGGGTCAGGTGCAACACAGGAGGCTGTGCAGGTCTTTGTTGACGATCTTTTGTATCTAGGACAGACAGGTGCACAGGTAGAGAAGTTTGCTAAGGAGCTTGGCAAAAGGTTCAAGCTCAAGCAGCTTGGAGCTGTTCGGACTTATCTCGGTGTGGATGTTTTTAGAACACAAGATGGAAGTTTTTTGCTCAGCCAGAGAGGTAAAATTGAGCAACTGCTTCAAAAGTTCAGGTTGAGTGATTGTGCAGGTGTCAGGACCCCTATGGAGGCTGGTTACATGAAAGACAGCCAGCAAGTAGAACGCTCTGCATTCAAAAACGCTGAAATCTTTCAATCAGCTCTAGGAAGTTTGCTTTATTTGTCCCAGTGGAGCAGACCAGATATAGCCTTTGCTATTAATCTGCTCAGCAGAGAAGCTTCAAGTCCTAGTGTGCAAGCCTGGAATGGCATCAAGAGGGTGCTACAGTATCTCCAGGATACCAAAGATTTTTTGCCTTAAGTTGTCAGCTCAGGATGAGGTAAAGCTGACCTGTTGGGTAGATTCGGATTGGGCTTACTTGGATGATCGCAAGTCCATGTCCGGCCTAGTGATGAAGTTTGGGAACTCAGTAGTTGGGTGGAGGTCCAGAAAGCAAAGCCTTATAGTGCTTTCATCCACTGAGGCTGAGTTCAGTGCTCTTTCTGAAGCGTGCAGAGAGCTAGAGTTCTATGCTTGTTTGGTACAAGAGCTCTGTGGAGTGAATAGTTTGCCCGTCACGGTTTTCGAAGACAACCAACCGTGCCTAAAATTGGCCAAGACGGGGCAATTCAAGGCCAGGACCAAACACCTAGACATTCGCTTTCAGAACGTGTGTCAGAGTGTTCACGAGGGATTGGTTGTGCTGAAGTACTGTCCCTCAGCTAAGAACCTTGCTGATGGTTTCACGAAACCACTGACCTTCCAGAGGCATGGAGAGTTCTGCAAAGGTCTGGGTTTGGGTTAACATTGGGTATGTGTTTCCCCTCAGACGCAAAGCAAGAGGGGGTGTAGAGTTTGGTGATTATAGGGTTAGCTTATAGAGTTTGGTGCTTCGTGTCTGAGGGAGGGTTTTTTTTACTGGACAGGCAGAAGTCCAAAAGTATCGATACATCCAAGCTGTGAAGAACAACCGTTCCGTAGCCTTGACTGGAGATCGTGTGGTCATCCGCTTAGTGAATTGCACCTTCCTGCGGAGTAAGGACGTGTCTGGTCGCTCCCGAGTCGACGATGAAGAAAGATCTAGACGTCTTCTGGACCTTTGGAGTGAAGCGTGAGACCATTGCCTTGTGTTGCATTGTCCTAGACTTCAGACCTTTGCCTTTGCCTTTTCCACGCGTTGAGCTTTTGCTGCGCTGCTCTGTTGCCTTGGCCTTGGGATGTTTGCGCTCCCTTTTCACGTGGCCTAGACGTCCACACAAGTAGCATTTCACTGCCTTCAAAGCTTTGGCGCCATCTAGTGGTTCCACTGCATTCTGGGATGACGTCTCTGAGGACTCCCCTTTAGTGATGCAGCTAGCACTACGCCGATCCGCTTCATTTAACACCACAGCAGTAACATGCGCTACCGTTAGCTAAGCAGTAGGCAAAACAGCAAGCTGGCTGGCAATCGCTTCCCAACTTGAACCCAAAGAATGTAGAATCATGAAGGAATACACAGCCTCTGGAAAGGTGATTCCACACTGTTGCAACTCATGCCTGAGATTCTGCATTTCCATGAGGTGAGCACGGACACCTGCTCCTTCAGCAAGTGCCATATCATGCAACTTGGCATAAAAGAACAAAGAAGCTCCTGCCTCCGTTCTTAAATGTGAATCTTTTTTTCCCCCAATAGTTTTTATTAAAATTTTTCATAAATTCTCCCATCATCATTTTTCCACAACACATATTTTGATTTGTTGAACTTCCCTCAACTCCTCTGAAATCTTCCATAATTATTCCCTTATCTACACATTTCTTAATTTTAATATCACCTTTGAGTAATATTTGAATCCTCATTTATCTTTTTGCGATATTCGTTGTTTTTCACAAAGCCTCTTTAAAGCATACTAGCGTTGTATTCTCCTCACATACACTTTTCAAATACTCTCTAAATTTTCCCCAGTCCTCCAAAAACTTATAGTCTTTCTGAAATCTAATTTTTCCAGTCAGTTTATCCAGTTCCGCATACTCTGTTAATTTTGATCTCCATTCTTCCAAAGTCGGCACTTGTTCTTGTTTCCAACGTTGGGCTATCAGCATTCTCGCTGCAGTTGTGGCATATTGGAAGAGCTTGAGATCCCTCTTGTTTATTTCCTTTCTGGTTATCCCTAATAGGAAGGTCTCTGGTTTCTTTCCAAACTGTACCTTAACATTTTCTTTAACTCATTATACATTTTCTCCCAGAAACCCTTCACTATCTTACATTCCCACCACATATGCATGAACGAACCCTCTTTCTCTCTACATCTCCAGCACTTATTACAGGTTTTATACATCTTTGCCAGTTTGGCCAGTGTCATATACCATCTGTATACCATTTTCATGGCATTTTCTTTTAATGTAATGCATGCTGTATACCTCAGATTTTCATTCCATATTTTGTAGCACTCTTCCAGCTCTATGTTGTACCCTAGATCTCTAGCCCAATGAATCATTACTTCTTTCACTTCCTCATCCATCGTATGCCATTCTACTAGCATCTTATACATTTTAGATATATTTTTGCAGTCATTGTTAACAATTTCTGTTTGGAACTTCGAATCTCTTTCATTATACCCTTTTTCTTTCAATTCCTTTTTAAACATATTACATATCTGATGGTGGTGTAACCAATCGAATACATACTCTTTTACTTGTTCGTATGGCTTTACTTTCCAATTCTCCCCTTCTTTCATCACCAAATCTTCGTATGTAATCCAGTTACTTCTCATATTAATTTTCTTTACTCCCATAGCCTCTAATGGGGATAGCCAATGTGGTACCCCCCTTTCCAATATGTTTTTGTATCTGTCCCATACTTCAATTAGCGATTTCCTAAATATATGGTTTTCAAATGATTTATGACCTTTCTTCTTCTCTTGCCATAGATAAGCGTGCCACCCGAATCCAAGATCAAATCCCTCTAAATCCAATAATTTTGTATTTTTGAGTTTTATCCATTCTTTTACCCAGCAAAGACACGATGCCTCGTAATATATTTTCATATCTGGCAGGGCAAATCCTCCTCTCTCCTTTGTATCCATTAACAACTTATGTTTGATTCTCGGTTTTTTGCCCTGCCAGATATATCTCGAAATCGCTCTTTGCCATTCCTTAAAAATTCTTACTCCTCTTATTACTGGGATCATCTGGAATAAAAATAGCAACCGAGGTAGTACATTCATCTTGATCATTGATATCCTGCCCCAGAAGGATAGTTTTAACCTTCCCCATCCCTCCAAATCCTTCTTAATTCTATTCCACACCGGGACATAATTATTTTGGAGCAGATCAATGTTTTTTGATGTCAGCCACACTCCCAAATATTTAACCTTTTTAACAATCTCTATACTCAAATCCTGTTGCAACACCTCCATCATTTTTTGGTCCATATTTTTTGTTAAGATCTTAGTTTTTTTTCTTATTTAGTATAAAACCTGCCACCTCACCAAATTTTTCAATTTCTTTTAGCACTTCCATTGCATTGTTCAACGGGTCTTCCACCGTTATAACCACATCATCGGCAAAGGCTTTGATTTTGTATTCATTTTTACCTACCCTCACTCCCCTTATTCTTTCATTTTTCCTAATTGAATTCAAAAGGGTCTCTAAGACCATTATAAACAGCAGAGGTGAGAGGGGGCAGCCCTGTCTTGTACCTTTTGATATTTTAATTTCTTCTGTTATTACATTGTTTATTATCAACTTTGCTCTTTGTTCTGTATATATCGCCTTTATACCATTAAAGAAGTCGTTCCCCATCTCCATATATTCCATATTTTTCAACATAAAGTCCCATGATATATTGTCAAATGCCTTTTCGGCATCCACAAACATTAGCATTGCTCGCTTCTCATTCCTGGCTGACAGAAGTTCCAGAATGTTTATTGTTTTCCTCATATTATCCCTCATCTGTCTGCCAGGAAGGAAGCCAGCTTGATCCTCATGGATGATTCCTTGTAGGACCTTTTTCAGTCTCCTTGCCATTACTCCTGCAAAGATTTTATAGTCTATATTTAATAAAGATATTGGTCTATAGTTCTTCACTTGAGTTGGGTCCGCCTCCTCTTTTGGGATAAAGGTTATAAATGCTTCCTTCCAGGTCTCCGGCAACTCTTTCTCTTTTAATATGTTATTCATTACTTCTTTTAGTGGTAACGTCAGAATTTGTCTCAGCTCTTTGTAATACCTTACTGTGAAACCGTCTGGGCCCGGCGCTTTCCCATTCTTCAATTCAGTTATTACCACCTTAATATCCTCACTATCTATCGGAGTATTCAGCCTCTCCCTTGCTTCTATCGGAATCTTTTGCACCTCTTTCTCTTTCAAATACCTCTCTATTTTCCTCATATTATTCTTTTCCTTATTCCTATATAGTTGGCTATAAAAATCCAGAAATCCTTTTCTAATACCTTTTGGGCTAGTTATTTCTTCTTCTTTTACTTTAATTTTATATATTGTTCTTTGTTCCTTCCTTTTCTTGATCTGCCAGGCAAGCCATTTTCCTGATTTATTTGCGAATTCAAAGCTCTTTTGTTTCAGATTCTTGATGTTCCATTCTACCTCCTTATTAATTATCATTGCGAATTGAGTTTGCAAGGCCTTTATGATCTGTTTAATTTTTAAATTGTTTGGTTTCTTGATTAATTTTTGTTCATTTTCCATAATTTGTTTTAGAATCTCATTCTTACTTTTCTCTCTGTTCTTCTTTTTGATTGAGTTTTGTTGTATGCAAAACCCTCTCATTACCGCCTTGCCTGCATCCCACACTGTACTTATTTTCGTCCCCTTATTGCAATTATCCACAAAGTATTCATTCAGTTTCTTCTGAGCCTCTTGTACAAATTTTTGGTCATCAAATAGATAATCGTTCATTCTCCATCTAAGTGTTCTTTCTGCAAAACTTTTAATTTCTAATTTTATCGGATTATGATCTGAGATTACTCTTGGCTCAATTTCCACTTGGAGAGTTCATGGAATTAGTTCACCCGAGATCCAAATTTGGTCGATTCTTGATAACGACTTATTAGGTTCCGAATAGAATGTGAATTGTTTGCCCAGTGGGTTTTTTAGCCTCCAAATATCTATTAGGTTACAGTTTTTGACCAATTCAAAAAAGTTTTAGGTAGTTTCCCTTCTTTTATTCCACCCTCCCTTAGTCTATCCATTTCTAATGAGACCACCCCGTTCATATCCCCCATCAGAATTATCTTTTGATCAACATATTCCAACAGTCTTTCTTCTAAGTTTTTATAGAACTCGGTTTTATTTCCATTAGGTGCATAGATCCCAACGATTATTATTTTTTCACCTTGCCAATTTATCTGAACCCCCATAATTCTCCCTTCTGCGTCCTTAAAAATTTGTTGGGCTTCTATATTATTTTTAATATACAGAATCACTCCCCTTTTCTTTTCTTTATCTGAAGATATAAATTCATTCCCAAGTCTTTTATTTACCAAGATCTTCCTATGCCTTCTTGCCACGTGTGTTTCCTGCAAGCATATTATATCTAACTTTTTTTTCTTTAAAAATTGTTCCACATTATTCCGGTTTTTTTATCGTTCAGTCCATTAATATTCCAATTCCATAATTTTAGTGCCATCTTGTTTCTTATTAGTGAAAATGATTTTCATCTGATTGTTTAAATTATAGTCTTTCCTCTACTTCCTCTATCTCCTCCTCCTCTTCTTCTTCTTCTTCCTCTTCCTCAAGTTTACCTCCAGCTATTCTCCTCTCCCCCCCCACCTTCTGTCCTTTTACTTCCACTCCTCCTACAGCACCTTTGGCTTCTTCCTCTTCCTCTATCAGTAGTTCTTTATATTTCCTTTGAAATTTACCTATTTCTTCCGGACTAGTCAATCTGTGCCTTTTATTTTTGTAAGTAAAAGAAATCCCTTCCGGGAACTCCCATTTAAATTCTATATTGTTCTTTTTAAGAATTTGTACCTGTATTTTATAAGGGTCTCTCCGTTTTAACAGTCTAATTGGGATATCTTTGAAGATGATTATGTAACTACCGTCAATAAATAGTCTTTTTTCTCTGTTTTTTTGAAGTACCAAATTTCTCATATCTCTATCCTTAAATGTTATAAGGCAGTCTCCTGGATATTTCTTTGGCTTAGTTGTCTTCACTTTCATTCTAAAAACATTGTGAACCGTACTTGCCACTTCCTCTATTTGCAGCTCCAACCACTGTGCTAATTCTTTTACAACTTTTTGCCTAATATTCTCACCCTGACTCTCTACTATCCCCCTTAACCTCAAATTAGCTTCCCGTTGCCGAAGCTCGTTCATAGAGATGGCATCCCATAGTTCTTCTTGAGCCTTATTAGTTTCCAATAATCCTGTCCTAATTTTATCCTCTTCACGCTTCAAGTCCTTCATCTCCAATTTCGTCCTTTTCATTCCTTCCTCTAATGCATGGGTTCTTTTGGATACTTCCTTAATTTGTCCTTTAAGTTCATTTACTGTTTCATCTATTTTCTTATCCATTTTCCCGATCTTTAAGTCCACCTGTTCTATTTTTGTTTCTAAATTCTTTTCGCTTTGTCTAATTTCTGCAAACATCTTTAAAATTTCAGATCTGAAGTCTGATTCTTGCTTCGACCCTTTTCTCTCTACCGGAGTCCCCCCATTCCCACCTTTCTTTGGCACATGAGACATTTTGTACCGAAATATCTTATTTCCCCAACTTACTAACTCAATAATGTGTTGGTGGGCCTATTCCAATATTCTATCTTCTAGTCACCAATCCTCAATCATACCATAAGAAATCCAATAATTATATCATTCCTCATTAAACTCAAATAGTGTTTTAGTGACTTCGTCTTATTACTACTGATTAATTAGTCCACCAACTCAATTAGTCCAACAGTGGAAGAGAAGAACCAAAAAGATGCAAAGGAGAAAGTAATTTCAATTATAGTTCTTCCGGAAACCCTTATGTAGTTTAAATTGTAATCCTTCTAAGGGCCAAAGACCCTCGACCTTTTAGTCCGTTAGGTAATCAATTAGTCAATTAGTTAGTTACGGTATGCTATTTAACCCAATAGTCAATTCTTAATTCTTCGTGCCCCAATTGGGCTATTCCTCATGAAGTCACCTAAACAGAAAAAAGAAGAAGAAAAGTATTCTCTTAATCTTCTTGCCCTCAATCGGGCTAAATCCTCAAGATGTCCGGAGTTTTCTGACCCACCAGAAGGTATTGAACAGCAGAATGGCAAAGGGGAAAGCAGGTTGTAATTTCTCCCCCGTCCACCAGGGGTCCGCCGCCCAACACGTAAACTTGAGGAGAACAAACTTAATAGAAAATTATTAAGTTTGAGAAGGTTGTTTCGGCAGTTTTTTTACAATCCCTTTCCAAAATAAAGGAGAACAAAGAGGGATAAAACGAGTACTTTCTCCCTCCTTCCTCTTCCTCTTCCAGAGCACATCAACTGCGGCTAAGTGATAGAATCCAAACAGTAATGGAGACTGGGCGGTGACTTAGTAGAATCTCCGTTGTGCCGACTCTCCAAAATAAATGCTGAAGTAAAACTAGTTTTCTTTCCTTCCTGCCATCATATAGAGGATTAGGGATATAAAAAACAACAACACAATATTTCTATTTTGCTCTCCCTTTGCCAGTTAGTCTATCTCTTCAGTTACAAACATAAGAGTTAAGGAGAGGGAGAGAATCATTCACCGCCAGCGTCCTTCAGCCTTTACTCCGCCTTGTTTAACTCTTTGCGTCCGTGAGTGATTCCCGATGTAAAGTTGAGCTCTTATTTAACTTCCTTCTATTCGAGTCTTTCCTTGGATATTTCTCAAGTTACTCCAGTTCTTATTTAGGCTCGAATCTGTTTTTTTGAGAATCCAGCGCTTCTCTTGCAGGCTCGGGGCTTCACTTTCCTGGAGGCAGCTATGGCTTCCCTGAGCCCGCTTCTCCCCCCCGCCGTACTCTTCGCTCCAGAAAACCAGAGTTACCTGACGGCCAGAGGGACCACGTTTGACTGTGCGGGATCCAATGTATCTGGACGCCCTCCAGATACTTTTCAGGGGGCCACTGCGCCCTGTGGCACCCCTATTTCCTCCGGGAAGTTTGGGATTCTCCACAGCGAAGAAATCCCCGCCTGCGTTGGAGTCGCGCTGAACCGGAAGTTCTACCTAAATGTGAATCTTTAAGACTGTCCCACATCTGTTTGGCCGAGTCCTTGTCTCGCAAAAGACATAGCTCTTCAGGGGACACAATAAGCGTCAGAGTTCCCCTTGCTTTGGAATCCTTAGCCTTCCACTCATCGGTCATTGGAGCTGGGGGGGCTTCCCGGGGCTCGAGCACATACCTCTCAACCATCTTCTTGACACGCAGAGAAGATAAGCTGCATTCCGTTCTTCTGCCATCCGTCTTCTGGGCCCTAACCAAAAAATGTCGGGAGCTCCGTTCGACCGAGCCTTTGAAACCGCCTCCGACAAACAATTGATGGCCTCGAGCCTTTGATAAGGCTCCAAGCACATTCTTCAATCAGCAGAGTTCCCGGCAGGGAAAGATGAGATCGTATGAGCTACATTTTTAAAGAGTTTTATTTCTAAACTACGCAGAACAGAAAATACATCCTCTCTCTATGAAAGCAAAGAGCAACTGAACAAAGGAACAAAGAAACAAAGGAAACAGGAAACCACTAACGTCACATCCCGTCTCCCTTCCCGTGAGACTGCCAACAGTTTGGAAGCCCTGGAATGTAAACACAGTCCTGTGACTCCAAGCAGCTGCACAGTGAGAAACAGAAACTAACATTTCTTACCAATAAAAAAGTCGGTGTGGCATGAGAAAATTTTTGTGTGGCCCAGAGAAAAAAGCTTGAGAACCACTGATCCGTAATTGAGCTTCCCATTGCAGGAGGAAGAGGCATTTCGTTGGGCCGTCTGGGAGAAGAACCTGCGGAGGATTGAGCAGCATAACCAGGAGGGGAACAGCTTCCAGCTGGCAATAAACCACCTGGGTGATTTGGTAAATGGAACTCTCTTGCATTGCCCTTGTAACTGGTCAGCTTCCATCTGAGCTGGCATTTGTGAGCGTTATCTTTGGGGGAACGCAGGTCTTGGGAATGGTTGCAGTCCAGCTGCTGGGAGTGGAGAGGGAGGATGTTGGTTTTGGCCAGTGACTTAAAGCTTTGCCCTGGGATGCAGCCTCAGGAGTAGCTTGGCAGGGGTGGGCATTCTGAAAATCTGGAAGTAAGAGCACAGCAACTATGGTTTCCTCCCACAGACGGACGAAGAGTTTAACAAGATGCTCAGCAGCTTCCGTTCTGACTTGGCCGACCAACCCGGTAAAAAGGTTGCCTTGTTCCAAGAATCAGCCAGCCTGGAGACCCCCAAGGAAGTTGACTGGCGCACCAAAGGTTATGTCACCCCAGTCAAGAACCAGGTGAGTCCAGAGCAACCTGAGGAGACTTAATGGCCAAGCTCAGGATTCCTAGAGGGGCCTTTTTTAACATCTCTCTGTTGGAGCAGGCCAATGTCTCAGTCTCAGTCAGTTTTATTGCACATAGCCAAAGGCTGCCACAATGTACACAGAATTATTTGACAATTAAAAGAAAATATACTGAATTGATAAAAAGACTTAAAACATTTATATTATTAAAACATTACGTACTCTAAACAGAGCTATAAAAATACCCCAATGTGCAAATAAAAACATTAAACAATAAAATTCATAAGCTAAAATCATCACATGGTCACTAATGTTAAAAACAATATCAATTAATACAGTGTGCAATTTATACTCAGAGTTTGGTGACAAAGATAGAGCATAGCCTGAGGTAGATAGATAGGATCAAGTAAATTCATCTCCTTTACAGTTAATGGCTACCTTGGCTATATAATTTGCTCTAATTTTCCTAGCAGCAGTTGCAAAAAGTGCTACCCGCCAGGTCACATACTTATCTGTGTCTGTGAGGAGATATAAAATCACGTCAAAGGGGTTCTGGCCAGGGGACCCTGTCATTATAGGTACTAAAAATTTTTTTCTTGCATCATTATATAAGGACAGTGCAAGATATAATGCATAAGGTCCTCTACTTCAGAACATCCCCTAATGCAAACACGTTCATTTTTTGGTATGCCTCTGTGTCTCCCATCTCTATAAGCAGAGCTTATTGTATTTAGTCGTAGCTCTGTAAAAGCTTTTCGAAGTTGTGCAAAAGTCAATTCATTCAAATAAGATATGTGTTCATTGGCCTCTCTAAGTTTAAAATACAATGGGGCACATGTAGATGTGCACATAGAGTTTAGATCGTTTTTAGTTGCCACTGCCCTTATGATCCGTTTAAAGATATTTTTCTGGGAATATAAGGGAAGTTCTTTAATCTCAGTCACTGAGAGGTCATATTTGCCCATCAGTTGGGCAGCATGATGTACCCAGTTTTTAAGGGGTAATCCATTCGAGAGCTCAATCAGGCATTTTTTTGGGTAGCCTAGCGTTGTCCATCTGTTGAACTCTAAACCAGTAACAGAGAATTATTTTATCTATTTGGCTCTCTATGCTCAACATGCGAGTTTCCAACCTGACCATGGCAGATTGCACGTCTTTGGGTAAACCTAAAAGAACTCTTAAAAAATAATTCTGTGGGGGTTCCAAACCTCTGCACCATATAGAATCTGGGCCATTGTTTTTGCTTTATACACAGATAGAGCTGGGTTGACCAAATTTCCACCTTTACAGGCAGCGAATTTCAGAATAGCTTTTGCTGATTTAAAGGCTTGCAATTTAATATTGGATAGCTGTGTATTCCAAGACGCCGTTTCTGAATAAATCAATCCCAGATATTTAAACGTATTTACTTGGTTTATGATGTGTTCATCCAGGTGCCAAACATGCTTTTTAGGGCGCTTCCCAAATACAATGACCTGCGTCTTATCATAGTTTATGGATAAAGCATTCCTCGTGCAATATGAACTTAATGTTGCAAGCAGCCGTCTCAGGCCCACCTGGGTTCTAGATACAAGTACTAGGTCATCAGCATACATTAAAACTGAGAGTTTTTGGTCGAGAATTGTGACAGGGGCAAACTGTAGGCCCTCCAGTTCTTTAACCATGTCATTAATATAAAAATTAAACAGGAAAGGTGCCAAAATGCATCCCTGTTTGACTCCAGTAATGGTCTTAATTCTAGTGGTGAGATGGCCAGCCAGATCCACCTTTACTTGTATTGATGTGTCAGTATATAATGTTTTGATGAGAGATAATAGACGGAGGTCTATATTTGTCTTTTCCAATTTTTGCCACAATGCATGTCTTGGGACCATATCAAAAGCTGACTTTAGATCGATAAAAGCAACATATAATTTTTGCTTCAAATTATGGATGTATTTACATAGCAGAAAGTTCATCACAAAGCACTGGTCCAACGTGGATTTCCCTCTTTGGAAACCTTCCTGGACTTCCGATATCACCTTATTTGTATCTGCCCATTCTTCTAGTCTCCCAAGAAGGAGCCTGGCATACAGTTTGGAGGCTACATCTAACAAACTAATGGGTCTATAATTGGCAGGGTTTTTCTTATCACCCTTTTTATATATTGGGGCAATTATACTCAACTTCCACCCTTCAGGTATGCGACCTAAGCTGTTAATGTATGAAAACAGTTTTGCAAAAATGGGAGACCAGAAATCAGGTCTTATCTTATAGATCTCCATTGGGATCATGTCTTCTCCTGGAGCTTTATTAGCTAGCTGGCTTGCAATTAGCCTCTTAATCTGATTGGGCGTGACGTCTGGCCATTCTGGCAGTTCTGATAACTGAGTGTAGTAAACTTGTGGGGGTGGGTCAGGACAGGGGCCATATATTCCTGTAAAATATATCACCCAATCCTTTCCTTGGACAGATGCTTCTAACGAGTAGCCCAACCCATTTGTGCCTTGGGCAACCAGATGCCAAAATTTTCGTGAATACTTTTGAAGTGCTGCATCTCCCAATGCTTTCCACTGTTGTTCATAATATATTTGTTTCTTGCTTTTAAGTAATAATTTATAATTGTATCGTAATTGGGCTACCTCAGCTTGTAGAGCAAGATTGTGCTTATCCTGTTTTACTTCAATTTTCTAAGTTCCCTAGCTAGACATTTTTTGCTATTCTGACATTCCTTATCAAACCAAGTCTGTCTCTTAAACTTTTTGTTTTTTATCACACTAGTTGTGGTCATCAATGGGCGCATTCGATTGATTATGTTCTCATAAAGTCCGATTATGTTTCCTGTTTCTAACAACATTTCCCCCTTTAATAAAGCAAATTCATGGGAATCCAGGATCTGAATCATTTTTTCTTGGACCTGTGCATTCCATTTTAACCTTCTATTTCCAAGTATCAGATATTCTGTTTCATCCAATAATTTAGGAAAGGCAGGAGAAACGAATGATGTCAGAGATAACTCAAGTGGAAAGTGGTCACTTTCAGCTCTGGGAATTATCCTGAAGGTATCTCGGTTAACTGGCACATTATTAGATGTTAGGATATAATCTATGGTGCTAGTAAATCCTCTGGGGGAGATAAAAGTAAAATAACCCTCTTGATCCCCTTGACCGTGCCCATTGCATAACAAAAGGTTATGCTTAATTATAAGTTCACAAAGATATTTCCCAGCGTGATTAGAGGTGGTGTCCATTGCTGCCCTCTGACAGATTTCAGGTTCGTCCTCCAAGTTTAGTCCAGATAATATTGTATTTTGTGGGGAAACAAGGCTGATCCGGGCATTGAAGTCACCTCCCAAGACAAGCCGAGGGTTAGGTGACAGAGAGTCTATACTTTCGAGTAGTTGGTTAAGTTTTTCCCAATATGATCTCAGTTCCCCACAAGACTTTACTGGAGGTATGTACACGCAGATGAAATAAGTATTTCTCAGGAGACTATCAGAAAGGGACAACACTAAAAAATTAGGGGTGGTCAACGAGGGACACTGTTGAATTGATACATTAAGAGAGGTTGACACCAGCACCGCCAGCCCCCCACTAGGCCTTCCATACTTTACAGTTTTAAGAGCTGGTTGAGTGTAACTTGTAAAACCCTGTAACTCAACCATAGTGCCCTCTTTTGCCCAGGTTTCTTGAAGAAAGATGATATCATGTGTTTGTAGATAAGAACAGAAATCACTGTCTTGGATCTTGTTCGTCCACCCTGTTACATTCCATGAGAGAAGTTTAATTGTTTTACAGTGATTTACTCTTAGTCAATTGTTGGCCAATGTACTCTCGGAGTTTACCAGTTTTTGAGGCAACAGAGTATTGCTAATGCTACTGGAATAATCCAGATGTTTGATTATTTCAGTCATCGTACATAAAGTACTCACATTTGTAATCACTGGGCCTTTTCTTTGAAATTGCTTGCCAATGGGGATTCCTTGGGTGTATTTCCTGACTCCTCCTCTTCTAAATATCTCATCTTTGTCCAATACTCCAGTGGTTCTATAGTTATCATTCTGTTGTGGCCATTGGGTCTATTATCAGTCTCTGCCTCTGGTTCTTTAATCTCTTTCAATGTCTGGCTCATAAGATCAAGCCTCTTGATAACTGTTTGTTGCTCTTCCTGAGGGAGATTCCTAAAGGAGCTGAGAAAATCCTCTTCCAAAGGATTTACAGAGTGCTCAGATTCCTGAAGATGATTGTCTAGAGGAATCGGCTGTTCCTTTTGGCTTACCTGGTTATTTTGATGTTGGGCATGATCCTGCGAATTCAACTCAGGCATGTCTGTCTCCTCCCCACCTGTCAAGTTTTTTTGTGATGTCATTACTTCCGTTGGGGATCCAGGCTTTGGTTTTGTGGGCCCCTCTGAAGCACTAGTCCTCATCTTACATAAGGGTGCAACAATAGAATTGCGAAATACCCGGGTTGGAAAAACTCCTCTGCTTGACAATCTGAATTTCAGCTTGTGAATCAGTGAGGGCAGTCTAGTAGAGGAAAAAGTTAACATAATTTTTTGTGTTTGATTTGTGATATTCAAGAGTTCAGTCCTAACGAGGTCGATCTCTGTAAGTCCAATGCCAAGTAAGTCTGATAAATGTCGTTTGGAACGCTGGGCACCTTTCCAGCTAGGAGATTGATTTGGCCTTCCACAAATTGTCATGCAGATCTTTTTTGGTTGGAAGATTAAATAAGAAGAGTTTGTTTTAAGAGCCTCTGCGCGTTCTATGTTGAGCTTAGGGGTCTGCTCTTGTTGTCGCCAATTCCCTTTGGTACTATGGTGTTCTGTTGATTCCTGCTTGTTATTAACTGATAAACTGTGGACCTCTTTGGATAATTGGGTTATTTGAGAGGCAATACCTCTAATTTGTTGGAAGATATGCTCAACCGTTCTTGCAATTAGAGTTAATTGGGTGCTCTCCCTACTTGTTATTCCTTCCTCTCTGAGCGGCACAGGATCAACTTGCCCCATTGTGGAATCCAGTTCCACGCTCTCACCTTGAATACTCTCCCCACACTCACAATCATCTTCAAGAGGAGAAAACTGATTTTTTGTTGGAACTATAAAAGCAGATTTGTTAAAAAAGTCCTCTATTTTAGATGGTTTGGGAACTGGTGAGAGAGCTACATCCTCTGGGTCCCTGTGGCGTTTACTAGCAGGCATAGCGTCACCGTGGGGAGTAAACAAGGAGAAGTTTCCCCAACCAAAAAAGAGAGAAAAAATAGAAAGTGCTCAGTTTGTTCAATTTAAGAGCTTCTCTGTGTGGAGACTGCCAGGAGTTTCAGGAACAAAGTATAGAAGGGAGTTGGCGGTGAATAGCTAGCAGCTGGCGGTCTGCCCAGGATGCTTCACAGAACTTGCCCAAGATGTTTCTCATAGCATAGACAAGAAGGTGCTGTTAGACTCTCAGTAGGTTGGTAAGTTTAAAAGTAGAGAAGTAAAAAAGGAAAAATTACTTCCCTGGGTGGCAGTCAATGCTAATTACAGTCCTGTTATCTGCAGAGCTCCGAAGCCTGCTTGCTAAGCCGTCACCATCTTGGGTAAAACCTCCGAGCAGGCCAATGGCTCGTCTACTCCAGCATCCGGTTCCTGCAGGGCAAGAGCACTCTGCCCACTTGTGATACCTAGCAACTGTTAGAATATTTCTGTTCCACCTTAGAAAAGGAGCAGGTTGTTGTGAGTCACAAAGTCTGCGTACTTCCGGCTCACACGAAGTTTCTGTTTTTGTATATAGCTTTTGTTTCTCTCTGCGCCTAGACACGCAGGCAGGCAGGCATGTTTTTCCTTTGTTCTGACCAACGCTGAATAAAGCTGTAAATATGCTGCTCTCCTGAGTGCATCTTTCGTTGTGTGAACTCTGCGAAAAGGGCGTGCATGAGTCCTGGGATGTGGACAGCTATTTCCGAGGCTCGTGTCGCTAATTGACTGATACTGTATCTACAGGAGATTGATGGATCGTCCTGAGACGACGTGGAGGCATGATGGCCTTTGTCTCCCTGGCAGTATCCCAACAACAGGTTATGGGCCCAGATTCACGGCACTTACAGGAGAGTAAGACTGCAAAAGACTGCAAAAGGTATGTGGGGAAAAGCGAGGCTTTTCTGTTGCCGCAGCAGAGACTTTGGAGTCCGGCAGGCTAATTAGCCTGGGAGACGAGCCAGAGGCCTCATGATTTATGAGTTGCCAAGACAAGGAGTCTTTGAAGGAAATAAGACTCACGGCCAAAGGCCAAAGGCAAGTTTGATGGCCAGGAGCAGGGGGCAAGCAGCAGCAGCCCAAGCCAGTGGAAAACAAGGTTCTGTTTGCTGGCACTGCTTCTCCAAAAGCCTAAGGAAAGTTTGTTGTCGATTCTGGAGCGACAAGGCATTTAACGAAGGATAAACATCTGTTTATCTCCTTCACGCCTCAAGATGAAGAGATCCACCAGGCTGATGGAAAGACGTTGCAAATCGCAGGAGTCAGGACTGTGAAACTGGCAAGTCTGCGTACAACCATCAAAGACGTACTTTATGTTCCAGAGTCTGCAGACAATTTGCTCAGTGTCCCACAGCTGACTGGGCGTGGCTTTGAGATTTCCTTCAAGAAGAGCGTCTGTGTCATCAGGAAAGGCAAAGAGGACATTTTGCATGCAAAGTTTATAGATGGCTTGTTCTGTATAACTTATGATGACAATGGTGTTGCTGTGTCTATTGTTGAATCTTGTTGTGTTGCATAAACTAACAAAGTTCTTCATGCAGGATGTATTCACGAGGCACACCGAAGATTTGGTCACATGTCTTGGCAGGCACTGGCCAAGATGCCTGGGTTGGTTCAGGGTTGGAACATCAAGCCCTGTAAGTTTCACATGAAATGTGTATCTTGTGCAGAGAACAAGGTGAAGGTTGCTCCAAAAGGCAAGGAGTCTAGCAGACAGGCTTCCAAACCCTACCAGCTAGTCCACGCAGACCTGGTTGGTCCACTTGCGCCCTCTTTGGGTGGAGCAAGGTACTTCATGGTTCTAATTGATTCTTTTTCCTGGTACATTCATGGGTTTATGCTCCAGCAGAAGTCGGAAGCGTTTCCTAGGTTCAAGGCGTTCTGTGCATGGTTGGAGAATGCTCACAGTAAACGTATCGGCTGTCTGTTTACTGATTGAGGCGGTGAATTCATTTCTCAGCAGTTTGAAGCTTTCCTGACTGAGAAGGGAATCTAGCATGACCTCTCAACGCCTAGATCTCCATGGATCTAGGTGGGTGATCAGAAACACCGAAGAAAGGGTTGAAGCAAGTCCCCTTCGAGTCCCGTCTGTGCGAGTAAGACCGTCTTCAGCAAAGCAGGCTGATAAAGAGGCTCGGCTTGGAAAGTAATTACCATCCTTCACCTTATATCAATTAACCCCCAGCTTCTATCAGCTTTTATCAGTAAAAGGACACTGGGAGCTGACAGAAGAGCTCTCAAACCTTCCTCCCTTCCTCCCTTTTCCAGCTCCACCAAAGAAACATATTGAGAATCAGTGCTCGCTGATGAGCTAAGCAGGAGAAAGCTGCAGATACACCCCTATTCATCCATTGGTCCTGCAAATTAGGTAGAAACACTTGGGAACAACTGGCTTTCTAATTGGAAGACAACCACCCAACATGGTCCTCACCAGAAAGATATGCAAGGAGTTGGGTATCTTGCCAGATATGCCACTTAGCCCGCCGGGACCTGGAAGGAGACAAAGTAAAATTATAAATTATTTCCCTAAGAGGGAGGAATGCATGAGTGAACAAATTGATCTAATTATTGACGAAGTCACTCCTCCCCCCCTTACCTATCTTGACCGGTCACATTACTTCAAAGAGCTTCAACAAAACTCTGGAAACACAAATTCCCCAAGAAGCTTGGCGCAAGAGCTAGTTCTAGCGGAGAAACTTGAGGAAAATATTTCTGTCACCTATAATCAGCGGCCCCTGGCAGAATTAACAACATGCCATCAAGACCAGGCGCCCACTTCTAAATATACTCAAACTGAACCGAGTGATGGCCATTTTCAGGCCCACCTCCAAGATATAAATACTGACCTTTCCAACATAAAAAATTACTTGACAATAACAAATGGGTTATTGCTGACCCTTGTGGAAAATTTCATTCCCCAACCAAAAGAGACAACAGCAACTGATGCACCCCAAGTGCATAAACCAAATGAACTTGTGCATAACCCAGATGAACCTGTGAAGATGAGACAAGCAGTAACAACCAAGAAATTGCAAAAAAATAGACCAAAAGCCAGGGTAAGGAAAACTAAGAACATTAAAACAACAAGGAAAATAAAGATAAGCCGACATAAACAATGGCAGAAATTATTTAATCTACTCCCATCGGACTCAAATAAATCTGCTGCACGAGATAAAAAAGAGAAAGGCAGGAAGGGGAAAAAGAAGTCATCGCCACAGCTAATGGCTAAGGTGGCATCTCCGAACCAGAGCTCAGAACTAAATGGGAGGATGGAAGCAACGTCCCAGAGCTCTGGTAACAGTTCACTCAGTGAGCTAGATTCTGGGGGAGAAGTGGTCCCTAACAATGAAGGCAGCAAACCGCTTAGCAAATCGGGAAATGGGGACGATGCAATGCCCAATCGCGATGACAACATTATACAAGATGGGCAAGCCTTTACTCAGACAAGAAGTTGGAACTTGATTTTAAATCCCCAAAAATTGGTATTTACAAACTTCCCAAAACCAAAGGGCTTCCTTACAGGAAAAGATCGAAGAATGTGCTCCTTGAACATTCTGAATGATATATTGCCAGGAGCAGTAAAGCCATATGACATTACTTCTGTAGATTATTTGCATCATGATGGCTGTTCAATGAGAGCAATGATCACATTTAGAGACCAGAACCTGGCCAAGTTCATCTACAGATCAAGATATATATTCTTAAAGGCCCAGATAAAAATTCTCAGATTTTTTGAAAACAAGGCACCACTGAATCCCCTTCTGGAAGCAAAGCATGCAAACCCTAGTAAGGAGAAACAACCTCCCAAAACCTGGCCTGGTCTCCAGAAACAAGAGCTTCAAAAGAATGAAGATGAGGATCTTTTCTCCGTGGAAGAAAATACCTTAATTAGGCAATTTTACAATTTTCCATCTCCAATACAAGCTGAAATATTAGAAAGACTAGATATGCTAAGAATTAAGCTGGCAGGGAGAGATATAAATAAGGAAATCAATGTGGACGCCCATAAAAAGGACCAGGCTTCCTATAATTTGAACCCTATACAAGAACAAAACCCAGTGGCCTGTCGGCCACGCTACCTCCAGACAATGGCTGAGATTAACCTACCTCCAATCAAGGAAGCCCAGCACACTGAAGAGAACACTACACCACCTCCAATAAGGAGAACCATCCCTAAGGTGAACTCACCAGGCTCTTGGGACAAGCTGAGGTACCTAGACGAGGCAGAATTAGGCCACAATCAGGTACCGGAAGAATACCTACGGAAAGAGATAACACACTTCAAAGGCCCGGTGACCACTAATGTCAGTATTCAACAGTTAACAGCCGAAACTATAGAACACTTGGCTAGTTTGCCATGCATGGAGAGCAATGGGCCGGCTCATAAAAGAGTAATCCCTAAAAGCACCTTGGGAAATAATTGACAAAGATCAGACCAGAGGCAAACACCAGCCGGCTCCCTATCTCCGCGGAAATTCGACATAATTAGATATAAACAGACTCAATCCTCACTCACAAATCAAGCAAAAGCAGTTCTTCCCTTGAAAGACGCATCCAATCCATCCCAGAGCCTTAAAATTGTCTCCTGGAACGTTAACGGCTGGGCGACAAAGCAAATGGATCCTGAGGCAATAAACTTCATCTCTTCTTTCGACATTGTGTGCCTCCAAGAGACCTGGTCCCAACAAAGTATCGCTCTCCCAAATTATTGCTCCTTTAGCTCCTGTGCTCGTAAACTAACCAACAGGGGTCGCCCCCAAGTTGGCCTCGCCTGCCTTATTTCAACCAGTTTATCCCTCACTATTTGCGAGGAAATTAAATCTTCCCCTTACTTTCTCACTATAAAGATCCATCTACCAAAGACCAAAAGCCCATGGTTGATAACTACAGTATATCTGCCCCCAGTAATTAATGATTTCGACCGCAATGAAAGGTGGTCTGAACTTTCGTCTTGGCTCCATGATCTTCAAACAACTAACCCAGGACTTCCTCAAATCCTCTTAGGCGACTTTAATGCAAGAATAGGTCCCAACGACGATGATATATTATCTCTCGCAGCACTCCTGGACAATCCCCTGCAGCCCCCCTGGGGAAACAGATGCTCTCTTGATCCTATAACAAATGCGTCGGGGAGGCTGATGGCCCAATTGGCCATGGAAAACGATCTCTGCATCGCGAATGGTAACATTACTCCCTTGTCCTCGCAGCAGTTAACGTGCATCACTTCCCGGGGAACCAGTGTTGTCGACTACATTCTATTGACGCCGGAGCTATTCTCAATTTCTACAAAAATGGAAGTGGCTGAATATTTTGGTGGTGACCACCTTCCATTGACTCTATTGTTAAACCTAATAGAGCCATTTTCAGCCCCCTCAAACTATAGTTCCACGGCACAAAGCCACCCTGTATACAAAACAAAGAAATGGACACGCCTCAGTTCCTCTCTTGCCCTGGACATACAAAAATCATTTGATATGTCTGCAGTTCCCTCTGACCCAATTCTGCCCGCTGACCAATACCGGAAATTAATCGATGCTTTCTCAACAACTTACATAACCACCACCTCGCCTATCCACCAACGCCTCTTCTCTGAATCACCTTGGTTTGACAAGGAATGTAAAGCCCTAAGAAGGCGAATTAGGAAAATGGTCAGAATCATCAAATTTTCCAACGACCCCCAAACCCGTGCAAAGCTCACAGATATTAAAAGGACATACAGAAACATGATTCATTGCAAGAAACAGCAGCACATCCTTGAGGCTTGGTCCACTCTTCGTTCGGCTGTAGAGAGGCATGACTCCCGCTCCTTCTGGCGCTTAGTTAGACCTTCGGCACCACTCAACTCAGCTACCCAGATTTCCGCTGATGAATGGATTGCCTATTATTCAACCAGTTTCGCTTCTCCAAATCATCTTACAGATTTCCTTCAATCCCCGTTGGACCTCTGTTCCTGTTCTCTTAGTCCCACTTCCTCAATAAACTTTACCTCAACTCGCATCTTCAACATCATAATGTCCATGCGAAGGAATAAGGCCCCCGGCCCAGACATGGTCCCGTTGGACCTTTTCCTGACTGATCCTCTTTGGTGGAGCGAACAGCTGACTCCTGTATTCACCGCTATCTCCTCCGCCCTAGACATTCCCGACTCCTGGAGGGAAGCTATAATAGTTCCGATCTTCAAAGGCGGCCAGCCAAACATCCCTAGGAACTATCGCCCCATCAGTTTATTATCTATTCCGGGGAAAATATTTGCCGCTGTTTTACTGGAAGAACTTCTTTCATGGGTCCAGGAGAGGAACATTCTACCGCTAGAACAGATTGGCTTTCGAAAGTCAGCATCAACCATGGACCACTGTCTAACTCTCTATCACCTTGCCAGTAAATACACTGCACCAAGGCAAGGCCACCTATTTGCCGCTTTCATGGACCTGGAGGCCGCCTTTGATTCCATTCCTAGGCAGAGATTATGGTCCAAACTTGCCCATCTGGGAATTGATCCGCACCTCCTCTCCCTAATTATTTCCCTTTATTCAAACACCACAGCTTGCGTCCGAAGTGATCCCAACGGCTCCCTTACCACTCCATTCCCAACAGCCAAGGGCGTCCGACAAGGTTGTCTCTTGGCCCCTTTACTGTTTAATCTCTATCTTCATGATGCAATTACCCCTTTGAAGCTAGCATCTAAGTATCCTCCTCACTTAGCAGGCCACCCCATTGTTTCCCTTTTCTATGCAGATGACGCCGTCATCTTATCCAGAACAGCTGCGGACCTAGCAAATACAGTTAATGCATTTATCGCCTATTGTAAGGCGGAAGCTCTTAATATTAATTATAAAAAATCGAAAGTCCTCCACTTCACTCGTTCCCGCAAACTCAAGCTGGAGCCGCTTAAGATCACAGGTGGCTACTTAGAAAAGGTAAAAGCCTTTAAATATCTAGGCTTAATATTCACCTATAATCTCTCCTGGACCACCCATCTACAATCTGCCTTTCTCGCTGCAACCACGACCTCTAATGCCATTGTCCGATTTTACCACCAGAAGGGCGGCAAACACCTTCCAGCAGCAATTCAAATATTTAATGCCAAAGTTGTCCCTAAATTATTATATGGCTGTGAAGTATGGACTACAGCAATATCAGGTAACTTGGATCGCCCACTTCATATGTTTCTGAGATCTCTTTCGGGCGTCCCGAGATGTGTCTCTGGTGCAGCCCTACGACTTGAGTTCGCCCAGCCCTCAATTGTAAAACGAGCATGGAGTCGAGCCATTTCCTATAGCTCCCACCTACTAGCATCGGATGCTCGAATTAGAGGTGGTTTTTCCAATCTGATCCTAAGAGATATTCATAATTCCCCCTGGAAAACTACAATTAACCTCAAACTCTGCTCTTTTCTCAATCTGAATTGCAAAACTGTTCTTAACTTAGAGTGTATCAGTCCGGCGGCCCTACCTCCAATTAAAAAGAAGCTACAGCAACTTGACTTCTCTAATACAGCTGCCCATGCAAGAGGGCTGTGTTCAGGCCTAGCCCTAGCTATTCCACCCCCTGAAGGGATCCCTCTATACTGCTTCACAATTTCTTCGGAGGCTAAGCGAAGGGCCTTTACCTGTGCCCGTCTCAACTGTTTTCCTACAGCAGTTCTGTCGGGTCGTTATTCCAGAGTTCCCATCGCAAATAGAACATGCACCTGTAATGACACGGCTCTGGAGACTATGGAACATGTAATGCTCTTCTGTCCCAACTGGACAGATGAAAGATCTCGGTTTTTAACTCCTCTCGTGAACAAGCTTCATCTCCCAATCCAGCCCTGGATAGTGTCCCTTTTTTTGCAGGATTCTGATTGTTGGATTACCGAGATGACAGCTAACTTCCTGCTCAGTGTGATGAAGAGGAAAGCGGCACTAACTTCTTCTTTAACACCACAGCTGCAGTCGATATGCCGCACAACCGAACGAAGTTCCAAGTAGCCTTATTATACAAGGACAATGGAGCTAGGACAAATCTGAGGAGCCGAAGGACCCTTTAATGATCCTCCGCCAGCCTCAGCAGTTTTTTGTCTTTCTGTTTTTGTACTATCTGTCACTCGATGTTTTAAATCCCCTGTCCCTTTTGTTATCCCCCCCTTTTTTTCCCCTTTCTTTAAGTACTCGCCCAGGACGATATCTACCTTTATCTCCCCACCCCCATTTTATGTTGTTATTTCTATGTATATCATGCTATGGCCACACGGCTAACGCAATAAAAATCTACTATTGATCTCCATGGATGAATGGACTTGTTGAGCGAGCAAACGAAACTTTGCTGCAAGGCCTAAAAACCTTGTTGCATGATGCCAATCTCCCTGAGAAGTTTGGGGGGAGTCTTTGAACACGTTTGTTTATTCCTATAACAGGAAACTGTCATCACCTATTGGTTGTACTCCCTATGAGAAGATGTTTGGTAAGAAACCTTACGTCAAGCACATGAGAATCTTTGGTTCTGGCATGTGGGTCCACACCCCACAGAGCAGCAAGCTTGGGAAGCGTGGGGCACATGGTTTGTTCATGGGGTACGAAAAAGGAGCATACAGGGTATGGATGACTGACTCCAAGTCCATTAGGTTCACAAAGAGTGTTGAGTACAATCCTAAGTGGAGGAAAAATGTGGGGATTTTCCAGAGTCACTCAGAGGAGGATGAAGATGATGTGTTTTGGAAGAATCAGGCTTTGTACCAAAGCACCCTCTCTCAGCTGAAGGAGCACTTTGATATGAAGGATCTTGGTGAGGTATCCAACTATCTTTCTCTGCAGGTGGAGAGGGACCAAGCAGGTCATTTTCTGTTACACCAAACACAGAAAATTGCTGATGTATTAACCAGGTTGAATTTGGTTGATGCAAACCCAGCAGACACACCGATGGTGACAGGTTACCAGGTAGATAGTACTGCTGAAGCATTTTCTGACACTACGCTGTACAGATGCATTCTAGGCAAGCTGAATTTCATTTCTAGATGTTCAAGACCTGACATAGCTGTAAGCACTAACCTGCTTAGCAGACATGCTAACAATCCTACTGTTCAGGATTGGAAAGCTCTGAAGCACATAGCCCGCTATTTGAAAGGGACTTTGCACTGCAGGCTGAGGTTCACCAGTCAGAAGACTGGAGGTCTTGAAATATTTGCAGATGCTAGTTTTGGAAGTGACACCATGGATGGTACAAGCACTTCTGGAGTATGCTACATGTACAACCACTGTCTGTTTGACTGGCTATGCAAGAAGCAGACAACAGTAAGCCTAAGTTCCTGTGAAGCAGAACTCAATGCTCTGTCATTTTCACTCATGGATTGTGAATGGTTGATGCAACTGTTTCAGGACATCAGAGTTTCTGTGAAATGTCCTATACAAGTGTATCAAGACAATAGACCCTGTTTGGCTTTGCTGAACTCAGAGAGTTGCAAGCAAAGAACCAAGTACTTGCAGATTAAGTTACATCGTGCAAGAGAGTGTATTCAGAAAGGACTCATTCAGATGTCCTACATGCCAGGAAATGAAATTCCTGCTGATCTGTTGTCTAAGGTTGTTAACAGAGAACAACTTAAGGTTTATGTACAGAGGTTGCAATTGGGTTGAACCACAGGTACTACAGGTTACACGGAAAGAGTAGGATGTTAGGATATTTCCGTTCCACCTTAAAAAAGGAGCAGGCTGTTGTGAGTCACAAAGTCTGCGTACTTCCGGCTCACAGGAAATTTCTGTTTTTGTGTATAGCTTTTGTTTCTCTCTTTGCCTAGACACGCAGGCAGGCAGTCATGTTTTTTCCTTTGTTCTGACCACCGCTGAATAAAGCTGTAAATATGCTGCTCTCCTGAGTGCATCTTTCGTTGTGCGAACTCTGCGAAAAGGGCGTGCATGAGTCCTGGGATGTGGACAGCTATTTCCGAGGCTCGTGTCGCTAATTGACTGATACTGTATCTATGGGAGATTGATGGATCGTCCTGAGACGATGTGGAGGCATGATGGCCTTTGTCTCCCTGGCAGTATCCCAACAGCAACTGGCTTTCAGAGGTGGACTGCCCCTGGCCATTGAGGTTCTGCACATGAAGAACACTACTGGATCAGACAAAAGGAGGTCCATCTAGCCCTGCATCCTGTTCTCACAGGACTCAACCTAATGCCCAACAGGAAACCTGCAAGCAGGACCCAAATACAAGAGCATGGCCATCCTGACCTCCTCCTCCACATATCTGACCAACCCTCTTTTAAAGCCATCCAAGTTGGTGGCCCTCACTGCCTCCCTTGGGAGGGAGTTCCGCCCTTTACAATGCCCTTGTGAAGAAGGGCTTTGCTCCCTCCATCCTGAATCTTCCAACATCTGCCTTCATTGTATGTCCACCAGTTCTAGTGTTATGGGAGAGGGAGAAAAACTTTTTGCTTTATCATAGAATTGTAGAATTGGAAGGGACCCTGAGGGTCCAACCCCCAGCAATGCAATCTTAGCTAAAGCTGGTGGGTGGCCATCCAACCTCTGCTTAGAACCCTCCAAGGAAGGAGAGGCCACCACCTTCCTAGGCAGTCCATTTTCCACTCTCGAACAGCTCTTTCTGTCAGAAAGTTCTTCCTGGTGTTTGGTTGGAATCTCCTTTTTTGTAACTTGAAGCCATTGGTTTGGGTCCTTCCCTCCAGAGCAGGAGAAAACAAACTTGTTCCCTCTTCCACGTGGGAACCCTTCAGATGTTGGATGCTGGTTCTCATATCTCCTCTCAGTCTCCTCTTCTCTAGGCTAAACATACCCAGCTCCTTCAACCTTTCTTCATAAGGCCTGGTTTCCAGACCCTCCTCTGCACATGTTCCAGCTGGTCAATATCCTTCTTAAATTGTGGCTCCTAGAATGGGACCCAGGTGGGGTCTACCCCCACACCATGAATGTTTGATTTACTTCTGCCTCACCACCTCTTGCTGTTCCCACAGGGCCACTGCGGGTCCTGCTGGGCATTCAGTGCCACCGGAGCACTTGAAGGGCTGCGCTTCAACAGGACAGGGAAGCTGATCCCGCTAAGTGAACAGAACCTCATTAACTGTTCCTGGAAGCTGGGCAACCAGGGGTGCCATGGAGGGTACATCACCCGGGCCTCCGAGTACATGCAGGAAAATGGAGGCATAAACTCAGAGACCAGCTACCCCTACTTGGAGAAAGTAAGATAGAAGGAGGAATCAGTGCACATGCCTCGCTGATCTGGGCCACACACATGTGCACAATTGTGTGGTCAAGCACAGACCTTTGCCACCTTCACATTACTTCTAATTTATTCTCAATTCTAATTTATAGTCTGCCCTATTGCATATATTAATATTTTGCAGCTTGAAGCAATAGGATGAATAAAAACTGACTCCTCTTGGGAAAATAATTGTCCAGACCCATATATTGTCCAGACTCAAAAGCTTTCCTCACAGAACTTTCTTCAATTACTCCAAATTTCGTTTTTATAAGAAGCTGAACCTATGCTGGATGTGCACATGATATTATACAACTATCTGGATGTAACACTGATTGTTTTATGTTCTGTTTTGAAGAAAGTTTTTTTAAAAAAAGATATTTATTATAATTTTACAAAATGAAAAAAGAAAAAAGAAAAATACAAAATAAAAATAGATAAAAAACAATTCCATCTTTCCATCACTTTCTTTCATTTGCTTATTTTTCGGACCTCCTCACACCTCCCTTTTTGTATTCCAGTTCAATTTGTTAGTTCAGCAAATCCTTCTCTTTGTTTATCCTAATCTTTAATCTTAAAATAATGTCACCTTAATCTAATTTAATCTTCTCTTGTAAACAACCTTCAAACTTACAGCTTAAGTCTTATTCTTACCAACTTCTAATAACCATAATATTCTTTCCTAATTCTTTAAACATTTTTGCTAGGGCCCTGCAATTTCATTTCAACATCCTTCTAACATTCATCAATTTTATAAAACAATCTTAGTAACAAACAAAAAAGAAATAAAAACAATCCAATCTTCATCCAGCATCCCTTTCTCCTGGTCCCGGGTTTTGTCAGTCCTTTTTATCCCATTGATCTGGCACATTAACCTGGTAACCTTATATCCGAGGCCCTTAAGTCTCTTCCATGTCCCTTCCGCAGCTCTTCTTCATATTCTCCTTTCACTCGTGGAAACTCCAGCTTAGTAATGTTTTTGACCCTTTTCAATAAATCTGCCCCTTTTCTATAGTCCAAATCAACTCCATATGATGTTTAACAACATGTTTCAAGATCCTTCCAAAGTTGAAAGCCCCCACAGCTCCAAACCTCTCACGGCCCATTGCCAGACTCGGGAAGTCCAGACATCCCTGCACAGGGGGATCAATCCAACCCCCCATTTCCACGCCAGTCCAAACTTTATCTTCCCAAGTCTGGTTTTTTCCAAGTTCATTTGTCAAATCCAAAAGCTCATGTTCCTGCAGGTCCGCAGCTCCCTCCAACTCTGGCGCCCAGGATTCAGCAGCATCCTCTTCTCTCATCTGTTCTGTCAGGACACACTCCTGATTTAATTCCTGGGTGGGTTCCATATACTTTCCCACTGCCTGGTCAAAATTTCCCACTGCCTGTTTAAGATTTCCCACTGCCTGTTTAAAATTTCTAACAGAGTCAGTCATCAAATTCGTCTCCTCATGTAATTGTTCCAGTAGGGCATTTGTTTTATAAAAGGCACACAGCAGAGCTTCTGAATACATTGTCCTACAAGGTCACAAGTCTGTTCCCACGATTGTAATCTGTGACAGCTGTAAGCTCCCTGAAATTGGTTACAGTTTCACAGTATCCCTCTAGGGGGAAACCTTCTATTTGTTCTTTCTTTTGAGAACAGATCTAACAACAATGTTTCTTTTTCTTTTGAGATATTTTGTCGATATTTGTTCCTTTAAAATGCGGAAGGAAACAGTGGAATCACTATGTTTCTCTTCTTTTGGCTATCTGTCAAAATTTTTTTGTCTCTGGTCAATGAGCTTCAAACGTCAGTTCTGACACCCCGCTCCAGGATCAGGACGATGGAAAGTTACTTTACTTTAAATTCACTTCTGCAGGTTCTCCTGCTACCGAAATAAGGTTGAACAAATTTAGATGATGAAAGCCAATCCTTTAGAAATAGTTTTCTGAGCTCTAGTTTACGTTGTCTTTGCTTTATTCAGACTACAAAGAAACGGAAGGCTGACTTCCTGTTTAGACCTTCCCGTCACAGTACCAAATTGAAATAAAAAATTTTAAGACCGATTTCTTTCTGCTTGCAAGTCCTTATTTAAAGTCCAATTATTCCAGGTTTAAGTACTCACGGGTGATTATTTTAGAAGCCAAATTGTCCCAAGAAGAAGGCAGCGCTCTCCGGCAACGGCTATGCGGCTTCGCTCCACGGAAATAGCAGTTGACTCACAGCACCGCGCCGCTTCCCCCTCTTCGCTTCGGAGCCCGTTATTGGGTTCCTTTGCGGGTTGGGGGGGGCGCTAAAGGTGCCCGCCAAGTCCCATGGTCACAGGCTTCATCCGCCTGTGATTTTTAAAGGGTCCCCGCTTCGCCATAGCGGGTAAGACCTGTTTCGCGCGGAGCTAGTCCCTCCAGTTCAGAGGGAGTCCGCCATTGCCGATGGCGCCACCCCGGAAGTCCGAAGATAGTTCTGTGAGTTCTTTGTTTGGACCAAAAATCAGAGGTCTGTCTCTCCCCACAGCTTCCATTAGTCCGCAGCTGTTTTCTCTCCAGGAGAGACCTCATTATCACAGCCTTTGTTCTCTGTGGGTTCCAGAGAAACACTCAAAGGCAACTCCCTTCAAAATGGCGGTTTGCAATTGAATAACCCTCTCACATGATCTAAAGTTAAACACAATATGAGAGAGCAGAGAACATCCTAAATTGATTATCAACCCATTTATTTTATTTTTTCTATTTTTGTTTATCATTTCCATTTTTACACATGAAACTTTATTTTCCACTACATATTCTAGTTTCCCCCATATCTTATTTTTTCTCAACTTTCTATCTCAATATTTCTTACTGCTTTTACTGTTAACTTTTTGACATGCTTTCAATATGTTTCCAAATAATCTATAAAACATTTCCAACCATCTTCAAATACTTTTTTTTTATCCTGACCCTTATTCTATTTGTCAATCTTGCCATTTCTATATATTCTATTAACTTTGTCTGCCATTCCTCCTTTGTTGGTATCTTCCCTCCACTTCTGAGCATACACCATGCGCAGACCCATTCATTATGCTCAGAAGGATCTGCTTTGCTTTATTATAGCCCAATGGGATTTTCCAATTTTCAGCAGCACACATACAAGCATATACAGAGTTGTTTTCTATTTCAATGTTAATTAAACTAATAATAATAATAATAATAATAATAATAATAATAATAATAATAATAATAATACTTAACATGCCCTTCACAGAAGGCGGAAAACACAATTAGTAAATTAGGGAGAGAAGGGAGCCTTTTGCGGGTCTGCATAAAAGGCGGATCTAGACGGATCCTCATGGATCCTCCACTTTTTAAAAATTAATTCCAACAAATGCAGTGTCAAATCACACCTAGAAGGCACGCCTACAAACTGGACTATAAAAAACGTGGATCCAACACTTTGCCGTGCTACAGCACCACAAAAACATGGATCCGAGGCACGGATCCTCATGAATTCATATGATTTTTATATTGAAACAAAATAAAAACACCATGCTACTATACACCACATCTTAGTCGGTAGGAGGAACCAAAAAAATCACGCATCCACTGTTTCGTGGTGCCGCAATGGCGCAAAAACATGGTTAAAAAACACGGATCCTCATGAATCCTCATGATTTTTGCACTAGATCAGCCCAAACTCACTGTCAAATTACACATCATGTCCAGGGGCACAGCATCCACCACAGAAATCACGGATCCACGGCTTCCTGGCCACTCCATGGCCCAGAAACGTGGTTTTCAAGAACGGATCCTCATGGATCCTCACACTTTTTGCATTGGGCCACCCCAAACTCACTGTCAAATCACACATCATAGCCAGGGGCACAGCCTACACCACAGAAAACTCGGATCCACTCCTGCCTTGCCATACTGTAGCCCAAAAACGTGGTTCCGAAGCACAGATCCTAATGGATCCTCATGATTTTTGCACTAGATCAGCCGAAAGTCATCATCAGATCAAACATCATGTCCAGGGGCACAGCCTGCACCACAAAAAACTCAGATCCACGGCTTCCTGGCCACTCCAAGGCCCAAAAACGTGGTTTTGAAGCACGGATCCTCATGGATCCTCACGCTTTTTGCATTGGGCCAACCCAAACTCACTGTCAAATCACACATCATGTCCAGGGGCACAGCCTGCACCACAAAAATCATGGATCCACGGCTTCCTGGCCATACCGTGGCCCAAAAACGTGGTTTTAAAGCACGGATCTTCATGGATCCTCACGCTTTTTGCATTGGGCCAACCCAAACTCACTATCAGATCAAACATCATGGCCAGGGGCACAGCATCCACCACAAAAATCACGGATCCATGGCTTCCTGGCCGTACCGTGGCCCAAAAACGTGGTTTTGAAGCATGGATCCTCATGGAGCCTCATGATTTCTGCACAAGACCAGCCCAAAGTCACCATCAGATCAAACATCATGGCCAGGGACACAGCATCCACCACAAAAAACTCAGATCCATGGCTTCCTGGCCATACCGTGGCCCAAAAACGTGGTTTTAAAGCACGGGTCTTCATGGATCCTCACGCTTTTTGCATTGGGCCAACCCAAACTCACTGTCAAATCACATATCATAGCCAGGGGCACAGCCTACACCACAAAAAACTCGTATCCACGCCTGCCTGGCCATAGCGTGGCCCAAAAACGTGGTTCCGAAGCATGGATCCTCATGGATCCTCATGATTTTTGCACAAGACCAGCCCAAAGTCACTATCAGATCAAACATCATGGCCAGGGGCACAGCATCCACCACAAAAATCATGGATCCATGGCTTCCTGGCCATACCGTGGCCCAAAAACGTGGTACCAAAGCATGGATCCTCATGGATCCTCATGATTTCTGCACAAGACCAGCCCAAAGTCATCATCAGATCAAACATCATGGCCAGGGACACAGCATCCACCACAAAAATCACAGATCCATGGCTTCCTGGCCATACCGTGGCCCAAAAACGTGGTTTTGAAGCACGGATCCTCATGGATCCTCATTATTTTTGCACTAGATCAGCCCAAAGTCACCATCAGATCAAACATCATGGCCAGGGGCACAGCATCCACCACAAAAATCATGTATCCACGGCTTCCTGGCCATACCGTGTCCCAAAAACGTGGTTTTGAACGTCGGATCCTCACGGATCCTAACGCTTTTTGCATTGGGCCACCCCAAATTCACTGTCAAATCACACATCATGTCCAGGGGCACAGCACCCACCACAAAAATCACGGATCCATGGCTTCCTGGCCATGCCATGGCCCAAAAACGTGGTTTTGAAGGTCGGATCTGCACGGATCCTAACGCTTTTTGCATTAGGGCACCCCAAATTCACTGTCATATCAAACATCATGTCCAGGAGGACAGCCTGCACCACAGAAAACTCAGATCCACGGTTATCTGGCAACGGCATGGCCCAAAGACGTGGTTTTGAAGCACGGATCCTCATGGATCCTCACGCTTTTCGCATTGGGCCAACCCAAACTCACCGTCAGATCACACGTCATAGCCAGGGGCACAGCCTGCACCACAAAAATCACGGATCCACGGCTTCCTGGTCATACCGTGGCCCAAAAACGTGGTTTTGAAGCACGGATCCTCATGGATCCTCACGCTTTTTGCACTAGATCAGCCCAAATTCACCGTCAAATCACACATCATGGCCAGGGGCACAGCCCGGACCACAAAAAACTGAGATCCACGGCTTCCTGGCCATACCGTGGCCCAAAAACGTAGTTTTGAAGCACTGATCCTCATGGATCCTTACGCTTTTCGCATTGGGCCAGGCCAAACTCATCGTCAAATCACACATCATGGCCAGGGGCACACCCTGCACCACAAAAAACTCGGATCCACGGCTTCCTGGCAACTCCATAGCCCAAAAACATGGTTTTGAAGAACGGATCCTCATGGATCCTCATGCTTTTTGGAGCATCTCCACGCCCATTGTTCTGCCCAGACACTGATGTCCAGCACCAAGGGCCTTTTGGTGGTTCCCTCACTGTGAGAAGCAAAGCGACAAGGAACCAGGCAGAGGGCCTTCTTGGTAGTGGCACCCGCCCTGTGGAATGTCCTCCCATTAGATGTCAAAGAGATAAACAACTACCTGACATTTAGAAGACATCTGACGGCAGCCCTGTTTAGGGACGTTTTTAATGTGTGACTTTTTAATGTATTTTTATTTCATATTTTTTTGGGAAGCCACCCAGAGTGGCTGGGGAAACCCAGCCAGATGGGCAGGTGTAGTGGTTTGGAGTTACTTGTGCGTAAGCCGACCCCGTTTGGGTGCTTGGTTGCCTGGTTAAACCCTTCGGACTGCACAGCCCATCTCCGCTTGACTGCCTCAGTCACTGGCAGAATCTGTCTGTGGGCGTTTCTTAAACCTCTGCCAGCATAAAAGCTGTTTGACACCTAATCGTCTCCGCCTCTCATTGCGCGGGAGTCTCCTGCGCAGGGTGGGCGTGGGTAGCGGATTGCCTGGGCTCTCTTCACTGACTTCCAGGGAAGAATCCCGGAGCCCTTCCACCTCCTCTTCCCATTGCTCTCCTGGACTCTTGGTGTCACGCGTATTTCCTTCCCCTTCCACCAAGCTGAGTCTCCCCCTTGTGCTGGGACCTTCACCTGCAGAATCTGAGACCCTCTCCTTCTCCCGTGTCTCTGATGTCAGTTCCCTGACAGTGACCAAAATGTAAAAGGTCTGGAATCCAAGCCCTATGAGGAGAGACTTAGGGAGCTGGATTTGTTTAATCTAGAGAAGAGAAGATTAAGGAGTGACATGATAGCCATGTTTAAATATTTGAAGGGATGTCATGTTGAAGAGGGAGCAAGCTTGTTTTCTGCTGTTCTAGAGACTAGGATGCAGAATAATGGATTCAAACTATGGGAAAAGAGATTCCACCTGGGCGTGGTAATCCAGTCAGGGAAAAAGGGAGGCATACTATGTTTAGGGCACTGTTTCCAGCCCCTTCCCCTTTTCGGGGTGAGCATAGTGGATCCTAAAAAGGGCTGCTCAGTCATGGATACAGCTGCTGAGCTGCTCAACTGCCTCATTCCTTGAGTCAGAACGACTGAACGCCCATGTGTCGGTTCATGACTAGGGGCTTCACATTCCTGCCCCCGTAGCCATTTAGTGATCGCCATGGGGGGAGGGTTTGGGGGGGTTGGGTTGGGTTTTTGGAAGATGCCTGTGCGTGAATTTGTTTTATGTGTGTAGATCAGTGCACACTGACCAACGCACAGTCTTCGCAGTAGGGCTCTGTTCTGATGGCATGAGTAGTCACGACGAACTGGTGGATCCTATCTGCTGCAGCCTTCATCTGCCTTCACAGCCGTTGTAACACACTGCTTGTTATCACCCGCCTGTGATATTTAATTTTCTTTGACCTTACCACCTTGGGTGACCCTGCTGGGAGTACGAGATTCCCAACGGCTTCACTCACAAGGGTCATAGGAATGTGCAAGCCCACTCACCATGACAAGTGAGAGAACTGAGATAGATTGCACTGAGCCCTGGTCTCATTAGACAAAGTGTTCCACCAAAATGGCTCTGGCTCTGGTTGAGGACAGCTGGATATGTTTTGGGCCAGGGACCACCAGTAGGTTGCTGTTAGATGAGCGTCACACTCATGGGGGTGTATTGGAAGATAATTCCCACAGATAAGAAAGGTCACAGACTGTTTAGGGCTTTAAAGATTAGCACCAAAACATTGAACCTGATTTGATACTCCACCTGGAGCCAATCCAGCTGATGAACAACCAACTGAATGTGGGCTCTCCACAAAGTCCAAGTAAGAACTCATGCATCTGCATTTTAGACCATTTGGAGTTTCTGGAGCAGTCTCAAGGGTAGCCCTGCATCTCTCTCTCTCACTCTCTCTCTCTCTATCACATTTATACCCTGCACTCCCCAGCTCAGGTGTACAGCAAGTTAAAGTAGTCTAGTACAGTGGTGCCTCGCAAGACGAAATTAATTCGTTCCGCGAGTTTTGTCGTCTTGCGATTTTTTTCGTCTTGCGAAGCACGGTGTCGGAAAAGTTTTGGGAAAGCTTCAAAAATCACCAAAGTCTTCAAAAACCTCAAAAAAGGCTACCACACCGCGTGCTATGAGTTGCTCCTCGAAGTCAAGTCGCAACTGTATTAACGGTGTTAAGAAAAAGGAAACAAACTTGCAAGACGTTTCCGTCTTGTGAAGCAAGCCCATAGGGAAAATCGTCTTGCGAAGCAGCTCAAAAAACCAAAAACCCTTTCGTCTTCCGAGTTTTCCGTCTTGCGAGGCATTCGTCTTGCGAGGTACCATTGTATGCAGGTGACTACTGCATGGATCACCATGGCTAGGTTGGAAAGGGACAGGTACAGTGCCAATTGCCTAACCTGACATAGATTCAAAAGTTCCAGTTTGGCTACATTTGTGACCAATGCCTCCATAGAGACAGAAGCATCCAGGATCACACCAGGACCCCTGATGGCAGCTACAGGTGACTATTGCGCCCCATGAAGAGCTGGGAGCTGGCAAACCAAACTGAAATTATTCTGGCCCAGCCATTGGACGCCCATCCTTAAAGGATAGAGATTCGGCCGACTCCGTTTCCTCCATCCTAGCACACCCACCTAAAAATTGGCCAATATATCCAGGGTAGCATCTGGCCAGGGCCATGAAGCAGTAGATCCATGATGTTTGTGGTCAGATCTGTGGTTATGTACAAGATATGTGAATAAAGGGTGAATTTGGGGTTCCCCAACGCAAAAAGTGTGATGATCCATGAGGACCTGTGCTTCAAAACCATGTTTTTGAGCCATGGATTGGCCAGGAAGCCATGGATCCGTGATTTTTGTGGTGCAGGCTGTGCCCCTGGACATGATGTGTGATTTGACAGTGAGTTTGGGTTGGCCCAATGTAAAAAGTGTGAGGATCCATGAGGATCCGTGCTTCAAAACCACGTTTTTGGGCCACGGTATGGCCAGGAAGCCGTGGATCCGTGATTTTTGTGGTGCAGGCTGTGCCCCTGGCTATGATGTGTGATCTGACGGTGAGTTTGGGTTGGCCCAATGTGAAAAGCATGAGGATCCGTCCTTCAAAACAACGTTTTTGGGCTATGGAGTTGCCAGGAAGCTGTGGATCCGAGTTTTTTTGTGGTGCAGGCTGTGCCCCTGGACATGATGTGTGATTTGACAGTGTATTTGGGTTGGCCCAATGTAAAAAGCGTGAGGATCCATGAGGATCCGTGCTTCAAAACCACGTTTTTGGGCCACGGTATGGCCAGGAAGCCGTGGATCCGTGATTTTTGTGGTGCAGACTGTGCCCATGGACATGATGTGTGATTTGACAGTGAGTTTTGGTTGGCCCAATGTAAAAAGCGTGAGGATCCATGAGGATCCGTGCTTCAAAACCACGTTTTTGGGCCACGATATGGCCAGGAAGCTGTGGATCCGAGTTTTTTGTGGTGCAGACTGTGCCCATGGACATGATGTGTGATTTGACAGTGGGTTTGGGGTGGCCCAATGCAAAAAGTGTGAGGATCCGTGAGGATCCGTGCTTCAAAACCACGTTTTTGGGTCATGGTGTGGCCGGGAAGCCATGGATCTCAGTTTTTTGTGGTGCAGGCTGTGCCCCTGGCCATGATGTGTGATTTGACGGTGAATTTGGGCTGATCTAGTGCAAAAAGCGTGAGGATCCATGAGGATCCGTGCTTCAAAACCACGTTTTTGGTCCATGGTGTTGCCAGGAAGCCATGGATCTCAGTTTTCTGTGGTGCAGGCTGTGCCCCTGGACATGTTGTGTGATTTGACAGTGAGTTTGGGTTGGCCCAATATGAAAAGTGTGAGGATCCATGAGGATCCATGCTTCAAAACCACGTTTTTGGGCTGTGGTATGACCAGGAAGCCGTGGATCTGTGATTTTTGTGGTGGATGTTGTGCCCCTGGCCATGATGTTTGATCTGATGGTGACTTTGGGCTGATCTAGTGCAAAAATAATGAGGATCCATGAGGATCCGTGCTTCGAAACCATGTTTTTGGTCCATGCTGTTGCCAGATAACCGTGGATCTGAGTTTTCTGTGGTGCAGGCTGCGCCCCTGGACATGATGTGTGATATGACAGTGAGTTTAGGGGAGCCCATTGCAAAAAGCGTGAGGATCCATGAGGATCCGTACTTCAAAACCACATTTTCAGGCCATGGATTTACCAGGAAGTCATGGATCCGTGATTTTTGTGGTGCAGGCTGTGCTCCTGGCTATGATGTGTGATTTGACAGTGAGTTTGGGGTGGTCCAATGCAAAAAGCGTGAAGATCCACGAGGATCCGTGGTTCGGAACCACGTTTTTGGGCCACGGTATGGCCAGGAAGCCATGGATCTGTGATTTTTGTGGTGGATGCTGTGCCCATGGCCATGATGTTTGATGTGATGATGACCTTGGGCTGATCTTGTGCAAAAATCATGAGGATCCATGAGGATCCATGCTTCAAAACCACGTCTTTGGGCCATGCCGTTGCCAGATAACCGTGGATCTGAGTTTTCTGTGGTGCAGGCTGTCCTCCTGGACATGATGTTTGATATGACAGTGAATTTGGGGTGCCCTAATGCAAAAAGCGTTAGGATCCGTGCAGATCCGACCTTCAAAACCACGTTTTTGGGCCATGGAGTGGCCAGGAAGCCATGGATCCGTGATTTTTGTGGTGGGTGCTGTGCCCCTGGACATGATGTGTGATTTGACAGTGAATTTGGGGTGGCCCAATGCAAAAAGCGTTAGGATCCGTGAGGATCCGACGTTCAAAACCACGTTTTTGGGCCACGGTATGTCCAGGAAGCCGTGGATACGTGATTTTTGTGGTGGATGCTGTGCCCCTGGCCATGATGTTTGATCTGATGGTGACTTTGGGCTGATATTGTGCAAAAATAATGAGGATCCATGAGGATCCGTGCTTCGAAACCACGTTTTTGGTCCATGGCGTTGCCAGATAACCGTGGATCCGAGTTTTTTGTTGTGTAGGCTGTGCCCCTGGACATGATGTGTGATATGACAGTGAATTTGGGGTGGCCCAATGCAAAAAGCGTGAGGATCCATGAGGATCCGTGCTTCAAAACCACGTTTTTGGGCCATGGAGTGGCCAGGAAGCCGTGGATCTGAGTTTTTTGTGGTGTAAGCTGTGCTCCTGGCTATGATGTGTGATTTGACAGTGTGTTTGGGGTGGCCCCATGCAAAAAGCATGAAGATCCATGAGGATCCGTGGTCCGGAACCACGTTTTTGGGCCACGGTATGGCCAGGAAGCCGTGGATCCATGATTTTTGTGTTGCATGCTGTGCCCCTGGCCATGATGTTTGATCCGATGATGACTTTGGGCTGATATTGTGCAAAAATCATGAGGATCCATGAGGATCCATGCTTCAAAACCACGTTTTTGGGCCACGGTATGGCCAGGAAGCCATGGATCCGTGATTTTTGTGGTGGGTGCTGTGCCCCTGGCCATTATGTTTGATCTGATGGTGACTTTGGGCTGGTCTTGTGCAAAAATCATGAGGATCCATGAGGATCCATGCTTCAAAACCACGTTTTTGGGCCACGGTATGGCCAGGAAGCCGTGGATCCGTGATTTTTGTGGTGGATGCTGTGCCCCTGGCCATGATGTTTGATCTGATGATGACTTTGGGCTGGTCTTGTGCAAAAATCATGAGGATCCATGAGGATCCGTGGTTCGGAGCCACGTTTTTGGGCCACGGTATGGCCAGGAAGCCGTGGATCCGTGATTTTTGTGGTGGATGCTGTGCCCCTGGCCATGATGTTTGATCTGATGGTGACTTTGGGCTGGTCTTGTGCAAAAATCATGAGGATCCATGCTTTGGAACCACGTTTTTGGGCCACGGTATGGCCAGGCAGGCGTGGATCCGATTTTTTTGTGGTGTAGGCTGTGCCCCTGGCTATGATATGTGATTTGACAGTGGGTTTGGGTTGGCCCAATGCAAAAAGCGTGAGGATCCATGAGGATCCGTGCTTCAAAACCATGTTTTTGGGCCACAGTATGGCCAGGAAGCCGTGCATCCGTGATTTTTGTGGTGGATGCTGTGCCCCTGGCCATGATGTTTGATCTGATGGTGATTTTGGGCTGGTCTTGTGCAAAAATCATGAGGATCCATGAGGATCCGTGTTTTTTAACCATGTTTTTGCGCCCCTGCGGCCCCACAAAATAGTGGATGCATGATTTTTTTGATGCTGTCTACAGAGTAAGACATGGTCTACAGTATCATGGTGGTTTAATTTAATTTGAATGAAAAAATCATATGAATTCACGAGGATCCGTCTAGATCCGCCTTTTACCTTTTTCCGCCTTTTGCTAGGCCTCTGTTCCATCTAACAAGAAATCAATCTTTTAGTGTGGCAGCACTTTGGAACTCCCTGCTGATTGACATCAGGCAGGCGCCTTTAGTGTGCTCCTCTCTGGACGGCTGGCACCCGCCCTCCTGCTGCACATCCAAGGAGTGGCACCTGGGGAAAGACTATGCCAGGAGCCTCAGCTGCTCTCCGCCACCCTCCTCCTCGGCCTGCTGTAGCTGCAACTCCAGTGCTGCTGGGATAATAATATATAATAATATATAATATATAATATAGAAGAAGAAGAAGAAGAAGAAGAAGAAGAAGAAGAAGAAGAAGAAGAAGAAGAAGAAGAAGAAGAAGAAGAAGAAGAAGAATAATTTATTATTTATACCCCACCCATCTGGCTGGGTTTCCCCAGCCACTCTGGGCGGCTTCCAACAAAACACTAAAATACAATAACCTATTAAACATTAAAAGCTTCCCTAAACAGGGCTGCCTTCAGATGTCTTCTAAAAGTTTGGTAGTTATTTTTCTCTTTGAAATCTGGTGGGAGGATGTTCCACAGGGCGGGTGCCACTACCGAGAAGGCCCTCTGCCTGGTTCCCTGTAACTTGGCTCCTTGCAGGGAGGGAACTGCCAGAAGGCCCTCGGCGCTGGACCTCAGTGTCCGGGGAGAAAGATGGGGGTGGAGATGCTCCTTCAGGTATACTGGACTGAGGCTTTAAAGGGGTGCTGCCAAGCCTGCCAAGGAGCACCACCGCTGCTCCCACTGGGAGCTCACTGAGCTGAAAGGGCGAGTGTGGTGACCGGCAGGCGACCTTGTGAGGAGTGGTCCCCTCAGGGGTGCAGAGAAGTCCACCTGTTGCCCCCTGCACGACACCCACAAGGAGATTAGGGGGTGCAATCTTTGCTTTGCGCTGGGCGCTGTCAAAAAAGGTTACACCACTGGGACTAGTGCAAGAAGGAAATGCATAAGCCCACACCAAATTCTACACCTTGTTTGGAAGCAGCAAACTGCTCAGTAAAGTCCGCTTCTCGTCGATCATTCATAACCTTGCAAAGTCTGCACTACAGCCCTTCCTCTGAGGAGGGCAGATTGAAATGTTTCCCCTTTTTTGTGGAGTTCAGTTTCCAAACCGAGTTTCTGTCATTCATAGAATTGTAGAGTTGGGAGGGTCCACTAGTCCATCCCCTGCAATGCAAGAATCCTGCCCACAGCCCTATGTGGGTTGGCTTGAACCACCAGCCTTCTGATTAACAGCCAGGCACACTGAGCCCTGGCTCTTTGGAGCTGCAAATGCAGCCCTGGGGAATCTGCCCAAGCCACTTTCCTCACTCGCCCTGCTCTGCAACCGCCTCCAGGTGATTGTCACTTCTCTGCAGGATGGATCCGTGTGCAGTTACAACTTGCAGGACCGCACGGCCAACTGCACATCTGCTGTGTGGTCCCAGTGGGGAGCGAGGTGGCCCTGGAGCAGGCTGTGGCAACGATTGGGCCGGTTTCGGTAGCCGTGGACAGCAGGAGCTTCTACTTCCATTTCTACAAGTCAGGTGAGGGGCCAAACGTTTGGAGAGGGTGGCAGCCTCCGGCGTGATTTTGGTGGCAGCTATATTGCCATTATTAATATTGCGCAGAATGAAGCAATTGGATGCATAAAAACTGACTCCTTTTGGAAAAAAATTATGCCCAGATCCATAAATATAATTCAAAGCTTTAAACAGGTACAAAACAATCAGCAATACTTCCAGAAAGTTGTATAATGCATTTGCATCAAGGATAGGCTCTTCTTAAATTATGACCAGAGCAAAAATCCACACTGTGTCTCTGTGCAGCTCCTGGAGGTACATCTTATCACATCCTCCTCTCACTGCGTTTGGGAACAAAAAAAACAAGCCAGCTCCCTTCAAAATGGTGAATTTGCAATTGAATACATTAACTGCATCATCTAAGGTTAAACTCCCCCATGAAGGCTAGCAGAGAATATGAACAGTTAATTATTGACTCAGCTAGATGCTTAGAGAGAGCTCTTTCTAACTTAGTATACAATGGGATTTTCCAATGTTAAAACCTTAGCAACATACTAGATTCAGGTAGGTATCTGTGTTGGTCTGATGCAGTCAAAATAAATTTAAAAAATTTAAAAAATTGTCCAGTAGCACCTGAGAGACCAACTAAGTTTGTTCTGGGTATAAGCTTTTGTGTGCATGCACACTTCTTCAGATACCTTAGCAGCATACATACAGGCATTCTCCATTTCAGTGTGCAATTATACAATTATACCTAACAAGCTAAGGGATAACAGGCAACTCCTGGGCACAGATGGCTAATTTGTGGGCCTCATTTCTAAGGTGGGTCGCAGCAGCAGTGCCAGACACTTGTAGCCTGGCCACTGTAGTCCATGCAGTGGTGAATTTGAGGTTGGACTACTGCAATGTTCAGCACATGGGGCTGCCCTTTGCACCTGGTTTGGAAGCACTGGTGGGTGCAGAATGCAGTGACCAGGCTGCTGATGGGGACATCTGGCTGAGGACAAGAGACACCCTTGTTAAAAATATCTGTACCAGCTGCCCAACCCCTGCTAAGCCATGTTTAGTCCTTGCATTGATTTACAAATCCCTGAACAACTTAGGTCCAGGCTGCCTCAGGGATCACCTGAACCCTTCTTTCCCAGCTCAGTTACTGAGATCACCTGCAGGAGCAATGTAGGGTCGTTCCCCAACTCAGGCTCACCTGACAGCAACAAGAATCAGAACCCTATCCTGTGACCTTATCCTGTGGAACTCTCTGCCACTAGCAAGCCAGCAGGTACCACCTGTGCAGACTTCTAAACACCTGCTGAAAACTTTTCCACTCCAGGTCTAATGCATCTTCCCACAATAGTTAGCTGATTTCTGGATTCGGATGTTCTGCCCCCGCCACTTAATGGATCCAAATGGTTTCCAGAGAGTGGTAGGGGATGCTTTATCTCATGTTTATGGCCTTTCAGCTGATTCCCTGGTGGACCGCTGGAATGTGGAGTTAACCAGGGCTATTGACTGTTTGGCTCCGAAGCGCCCTCTCCGATTGCATGGAGCCCAGACAGCCCCGTGGTTTTCCATGGATCTGAGGGCAATGAAACAATTGTTGAGACGGCTAGAGCGCCGGTAGCGGATAACTCATTCTGAAGCTGACTGGACACGGGTTAGAGCTCAATGTCGAGCCTACCAAGTGGCGGTAGCGACAGCGAAGACTTTCTTCACTGCCTCTATTGCATCTGCAGAAAACAGCAGCAGGAGACTTTTTCAGGTGGTTCGCAATTTAGCGGAACCACCTGCTACATCGGGGCCCAGTACGGGCCACATGATGTCCTGCAATGATTTTGCAAAGTTTTTTGCAGATAAAGTCGCTCAGATTCGGGAAGAGGTAGATGCCACCATGGGAGCATGGCCGGGGCGGGAGAGTGCTAGAGTCCTGTCTAGTCAAGTTGTGTGGGATCAATTCCAATCTGTTACCTCCGAGGATGTGGACAGGCTGCTTGGACGAGTGAAACCAACCACCTGTCTCCTTGATCCTTGCCCATCCTGGCTTATAAAAGCTAGCCGGGAAGGGCTGGGCGATGAGCTTCGTGGGGTGGTGAATGCTTCCCTCCGTGTGGGAGACTTCCCAGACCCGCTGAAAGAGGCGGTTATTAAACCGCTTCTTAAAAAACCATCTTTAGACGCGGCCACAATGGCCAACTATCGCCCAGTCTCAAATATTCCATTCTTGGGCAAGGTGATTGACGCCTGGAAGAAACGGACCATTTGGATCCCTTCCAGTCGGGATTCAGGCCTCATCATGGGACTGAAACTGTCTTGGTCGCACTGGTTGATGATCTCCGGCAGGCTAGGGACAAAGGTGAGAGCTGTTTCCTAGTTCTGCTGGATCTCTCAGCGGCCTTTGATACCATCAACCATAACATCCTTCTGGAGGACTTCCGGGTTAGCGCCATCGGTAATGGCGGATTCCCTCTGCCTCTGAGGGACCAGCTCCGCGGGATCGGGTCTGACCGCTGCGGCGAAGCGGGGACCCCTTAAAAAATCACAGGCGGGTGAAGCCTGTGAGCGTGGGACTCAGCGGGCACCTTCAGCGCAGCCCCAATTTGCGAAGGAACCCATTTTTTGGGCTCCGGAGCGAAGCGGGGTGAGTGGCGCGGTGCTGTGAGTTGATTGCTTCTTCCGCGGAGCGAAGCCGCACAGCCGTTATCGGAGAGCGCTGACTTTTTCCTGGGACAATTTGGCTACAAAAGCAACTACCCGTGAGTAGGATAAAATTGGATTTAAAAGAAGGAAAAGATCTAATTCGGTACCGAAACAGGGAGGTATAAACAGGAAGTCCGCCTTCCGTTTCTTGTATATAGATCAAATCAAAGAGACTGTAAGCTAAAACTTTGAAGACGTCTTTAAAAGGACTCAAATCCTAACGTCAAACAAGAGATCTCCCCTCCGGATTGCAGGAGAGGAGGGGAAAAGGTTTGAACTGTATTTTCCTGCAAAAAAGAGAGGAAAGGAAGCTAAAATCCACCACTTAGACCCTGGGAACGGACTGCCTATAGACAATGGGAATGCCGTATTGTGAAAGGCACTACTGGTAAATAGAGTGCTTTTGACAGCTAACTTTGCAAAAGAGATACAGTGTTTCTGGCTGACTTCTCCTGGTTTTAAAGTAACTGGAATTGAAACTGTCGTTCTTCTGTGAATTGGGGGATTTAAAAAGGGTTTTTTTTATAAAGTTACAAGATTGACTGTTACTGTGTCCCCCTAGAGGAAGTTGGATATTGTTACAAAAACAACTGGACCAGGGGAATTTTCCACTTCAAAACAAATCCTAGCCGTGGGACTGACCTTGGATTTAATCTAGAGTGTTATGGCAGATGGAAAAGAAAAGTCAGAGTTGCTTCAAGAAAAAACAACGAGGTCTGGTAAATCTTTTCGTACAGATATTGGGCTGCAGCGAAGAGCATCAGCATCTGGTCCCTCTGGACCACCTGGATTATCAGGGGCTGCACCTGTACAAGCGAAGTCAAAAGGAATGTCGTCTGAAGATGTTTTAGCTCTGGCACTAGGGAGAATTAATGAATCTTTGGAAAATTTAAGTAAACAAGTAGCTGAAACAAACAAACAGGTAGCTGAAACAAACAAACAAGTAGCTGAAGCATCAGTTAAAATTGACCAAAACACCACAAGCATAAATAATTTGGGACAGAAGGTGAACACCAATACAGAGACTATTGAGAAATTGCTTCAGGAATCTACTTTGACCCGAAAGACAGCTGAAGAAGCAAAGGAAATAGCAACTGCTACTGAAGAGAAGATACCACCGATACATAGGCAACTTGACGACTACAAGTTGATGTTTTCTATGATTGAATTGAAGGAGAAACAAACGAATTTGAGGATCAGGGCTGTACCTGAACTTGAGAAAGATAACTTGACTGACTTTCTTACGAAGGAATTTGCAGACTTCTGGCAATTAGACTTGGGGAAGGAAGAATTTAAGATAGTGAGTGCATTCAGGCTTGGAAGAGGAGGAAAGAAGAACAAGGTGAGAGACTGCCTCATTACCCTTCGAACAAAAAGCGCATCTGCCCTCACGTTCTCTTCTCCCGGCACGTACTTGATCTCAAAGAAGAACTTGGAGAACTCTTGCGCCCATCGAATCTGTCTCTGGTTGAGAACTCGAGCTGTTCTCCAATATTCCAAGTTCTTGTGATCAGTGCAAACCTGAATCTTGTGCTGCGCCCCTATTAGATGTCTCCACTGCCGAAATGCTGCATAAATAGCTAACAGTTCGTGATCATACACCATGTAGTTCTGTTCCGATTTGTTCAGTTTCCGTGAGAAGAAGGCGCACGGCCTCCAGGTGTGTTGGTTCCGTCCCGGCTGCAGCAATACCGCTCCTATTGCTCTGTCTGATGCGTCGGTCTCCAGCCTCATCGGCTTCTGCAGATCCACGTGCAGGAGCTGTTCCTCTGAGGCAAACGCCTTCTTTAGCCTTTCGAAAGATTGTTGGGCACTTTCCGTCCAGACGAACTTCTTCTTGCTACTGAGGCAATCCGTGATGGGTGCGGTCAAGTCGGCGAAGTTCCTGATGAACTTCCGGTAGAAGTTGCTGAACCCGAGGAACCTCTGCACATCTTTCCGGGTTTGGGGGGCCTTCCATTCCAGCACCGCCTGCACCTTGCCGGGGTCCATGGCTAGGCCTCTGTCCGACAGCCTGTATCCCAGAAATTCCACTTCTCTGGCATGAAACTGGCACTTTTCCAGCTTGACCCACAACTGGTGCTCTTGTAGTCGCTTCAGCACTTCCCTGACGTCCTGGACATGCTGTTTTTCATTGTCTGAATAGATCAGGACGTCGTCCAGAAATGCTACGCAGTTTTTGTACAGCAGGGGACCCAGCACATGGTGCATGAAGCTTTGAAAACAGGCCGAGCCCGACTGTAATCCAAATGGCATGACTAAGTACTCAAAGGCCCCTAGGGGGGTGAACATGGTGGTTTTCCATTCGTCCCCCTCCCTCATTCTAATCAGTTTGTATGCTCCCCGGAGGTCCAGCTTGGTAAAGATCTTACCCTTCCTTACCCTGGTTAGAATATCCTCAATTCTGGGCATTGGGAAGGTCACGGGTTCCGATACAAGGTTCAATTTTCTAAAGTCTACGACCAGCCTCATGTGGTCCGTGTTTTTCTTTCCCACAAAAAACACAGGGCTCCCCCCCCCCCACTGCCTTCGATTCCCTTATAAAACCCCTCTTTAGGTTTTTGTCAATAAAGTCTCGCAACTCCTGCATCTCTCGGTCCGACATGGCATACAGCTTACCCACTGGCAGCTGCGCCCCCGGGAGTAGGTTGATTTGGCAGTCGAAGGGCCTATGAGGAGGCAGCCTGTCCGCCTCCTTCTCACTGAAGACCTCCTGTAAGTCCGCGTACTGTGGCGGCACCTCTGTTCTCTGCTTCAGTGTGGTTGCTGCTACTCTGGCCAACCTCACCCTGGGCTTCTCCCCACCTAGACAGTGTTCCAAACAGTGTGCTGACCCAAAGGTGACTGTCCGTTGATGCCAAGCCACCACTGGATCATGTAGCACTAGCCAGCTCATGCCCAGTATTATCGGTGGTTCCGCCAGTGTGGCCACATGAAAGGCAATGGTTTCAGTGTGCCTGGACACCCGCATTCTCATTGGTGGGGTTTGATGTGTCACTCCCCCCCCCCCAGCAGCTCCCTGCCATCTATCGTGGTCACTTGGAGTGGGAAATCAAGTGGCACCAGGTGTAGTTGGTGCTCCAGTGCAAACTCCTTACTAAAAAAATTACAGGAGCTGCCTGAGTCCAGCATTGCCTTAACCTTGACTGGGTGTCCATTTGGGAGTTCTAGCACCACCTCTATCGCTATAGAAGCCTTGGGTGGGTCTGGTTGGGGCACTTCTGTTAGTTGTTCGCTTGGCTGCTGCGCCCCCCTGTGGGCAGTCAAGCGCTGGCGTTTCCCTGCACCTTTTCCTCTGTGCCCTCCTCCTCGCTTCCAGCGGCTCCCACCATCCCTTGCCAAGCCTTCCTTTGTGGACAGACCCTAGCAAAGCGTCCTGGCCGTTGGCAGAGGAAACACTTCTTGGTGCTTTTCCCAGCCTTTCCCTCCCTTTTGACTCCTTGGTTGGCGCTCGAAACCTCGCGCGCCCGCGCTCCATCGATTTCCATTGGCCCCACGTCATCGGGAGGCTGCTTTGGCATCTCAGGAATGCGGTAGTCAGGGCGGCGCTCTCCTCTCCCTTCCCGCCTTTCCAAAGCACGCGCTTCCTGCCGAGCGCCTATCGCAAGCACAGCTTTAGTCAGTTCATCCATAGACTGCGGGCGGGGCGCGCGGGAGAGCTCGTCTTTAACGGTTGGGGACAACCCCTCCTCAAACAGCATCCGTATGGGCGGACTATCCAGATCCCATTCGAGCCGGTGTATTAGCATCGCAAAGCGGGACCAATAGTCTCTAACGGAAAGATCCCCCTGCTTGCATCTCATCAGCTCCCTCTGGGTTACACTCTCCCCCAATTGGCTTGCATACATTGCGTCCATAGCCTGAAAAAACTTCCGGACATCCCTCATGGTGGGGTTCTGAGCAGCCATAAGGGGTCGAACCCATTCCCTCGCGCTGCCCTCAAGGTGCCCCACGATATAAGCCACCCTCGCTGCCTCGTCAGCAAAGTCATCATGCTGCAGCTCCAAAGCGTACTCAATTTCTGTTCGGAATCTATTATATTCCTGGGGCTTCCCCCCAAATTTGTGTACCAGTCCGGGCACCTTCTTTCCCACTGGGGTGTGTCTAACCTGCGCGTCCTGGGTGCGCCTCTCATCCAGCCGCGCCGTCAGCAGGGCTACATGCCGTTCCAGCTCCTGGTTCCTCTTCACCAGGTCCTGCACCCCCAGAGCTTGCTCCGCTGCCCCGGTGCCTCCAGTCTGGCTCATGTTTCTCCTGCTTGCGCCCAAATAATGTCAGGGACTGACGGATTGCTGTAATGGTTGTGAATGGTTACTTGTGCGTAAATGGCCTGAGATGTAGTTAGCTTGCTTGCCCAACCATGCTTAGGGTCAGAGCTCGCCCTCCGTGACCTGTTAGTCACTTGCAGAATCCGTCAGTGGGCGTTTCTTGAACCTCTTCCAGCATAAAAGCTGTTTGACCCCGAGTCTCCTCCTATGTTCCCTGCGCGGAACGCGTCTGCGCAAGTAAGGGGAAGGCTGGGGCGTGCCAGCGCTCTCTCCACTAGTTTCGGGTGAAGGGTCTTGGAGCCCTGTCTCCAATTCCTCCATCTCCCTCTCTTCTCTATTGGTGTTACCTTGAATTCCTTCCCCCATGCTGGTCCCCTCTCCGGCATCGCTCGGGAGCCCTGCCTCCGCTTCTCGCTCTGATGTCAGTTCCCTGACAGGTGGGAATTCCCCCAAGGCCTGTCTTTTAAATACAAAGGGAGAAAGATAAAAATAAGATCACCTGACGACAAAGATAGATTTTTGAAAGATCACGGAGAAGACTTACAGAAAGAAGCGGAATCTGGAGAAGAGCCAAGAGCACTGGAAAGAGGAATGGTAGACATAGCAAACTTATCTTTTGGATTGCACGGTTCAGAGAAAGTGACACCACCGACAGAACAAGAACAAGCACTTGGCGCAGTTGGAGGAAAAACAAAGTAATTACATTATGGCTCTGCAACTATTAAGTTGGAATTGTAACGGTCTCAACTCTCCCCGGAAAAGGAAAAAAAATTTCATTTACTAAAAAAGGAACAATTGGACTTGATTTGCCTACAGGAAACACATGTGATAAGGCTACATAGAAAAGTATTGATTAACAAAAGATTGGGACAGGAGTTTATCTCATCTGACAAAGTTAAAAAAAGAGGAGTAGTGATCTATGCAAAGGAGAGATTATCACCGAAATTTTTTTTTAAAGATGACCAAGGAAGATTTGTGGCAATTGAAATTCAAATACAAGGAGAGAAATTCTTGATAGTAGGAGTTTATGCACCGAATGAGGGGAAATCTGAATTCTTTAAAAAGTTGCATGAGACCTTAATGGACTATATGGATTACAATCTGATTTTGATGGGGGATATGAACGGAGTGGTATCTACAAATATGGATAAGGCACAAAGACAGGTAGTCACCAAGGATGGTAGACTACCGAAAACTTTTTTTGAGATGACAGACAACTTGGACTTAGTTGATATCTGGAGAACAAAGAATCCCTTGGGTAGAGAGGGAACTTTCTTTTCTGAAGCCAAAATGACATGGAACAGAATTGATCAAATATGGGTGACTAGAGGAATGGCACCAAAGATAAAGAAGGCGGAAATTTGTCCAAAAACCTGCTCCGACCATAATGCTGTGAAGATGGAGATGAAACTAATATCAACTGGCTCTTTTAGATGGAGGATGAATGACACCTTATTTAGAGATGAAAATGTGATTAAGAAGGCCCAAAAAACTATCAGAGACTATTTTGAGATAAATATGAATACTAATATTGAAAAAAGAGTAATCTGGGACGCAAGTAAAGCCGTCATGAGAGGGTTCTTGATACAACAGAATGCAATAAAGAAGAGAAGTCAAAATGAGAAGAAAGACAAAATTTTGGAGAAAATAAAAGAAAGTGAGAAGAAATTGACAGCAAAACCAAAGTCGCAAGAGATACTGAGAGAAATAAAGTTATATCAAGTACAATATATGAAAATGATGAATCAGGAAATAGAATGGAAAATTAAACAAATGAGACAAAAGACATTTGAATCAGCTAATAAATGTGGGAAATTGTTGGTCTGGCAAATGAAAAAAAGACAAAAATTAAATACTATTACAAATTTAGAAGTGGAAGGAAAGAACATACAGAACCCAGCCGAGATTGAAAACTGTTTCCAGAGGTACTTTAAACAACTATATACACAAGGGCCACAGAAAGAAATTGACATAGATCGATTTTTGAAGATAAATGGATTACAAAAAATTTCTCAAGAAAATAAATTAATGTTGAACTACAAAATATCTGAACAGGAAATAGAAGGTGCCATTCAGAACATGCAATTAGGTAAATCTCCAGGACCAGATGGACTGACTTCCAGATATTACAGAACTCTAAAAGAATGGTTAGTACAACCTTTAAAGGAAGTCTGTAATGAAATATTGGAAGGGAAAAGGGCACCAGAGTCGTGGAAAGAAGCGTATATTACACTTATACCGAAAACAGAAACTGAAAAGACCCAGCTTAAGAACTACCGCCCCATATCACTACTCAATGTGGATTACAAAATTTTTGCAGATATTTTGGCCAAAATATTTAAAAAAGTGTTGATGGAAGAGATTAATAAAGACCAAGCAGGCTTTCTTCCGGGTAGACACTTGTCTGACAATTTGAGGAATATAATTAACATTTTGGAAAAACTAGAAGTGAATATTAATACTAAGGCAGTTTTGATATTCGTGGACGCGGAGAAAGCTTTTGACAATATTTCTTGGATTTTTATGAAGAAGAACCTACAGGGGATGGGGGTGGGAGAAGGATTTGGAAATGGTATAAATGCAATTTACTCTGAACAAAAGGCTAAGTTAATTGTTAATAACGAGGTGACGGAGGAATTTAAGATAGAAAAAGGAACACGACAAGGTTGCCCAATTTCCCCATTGCTTTTTATATCAGTCCTGGAGGTTTTGCTGAATATGATTAGAAGGGACCAGTTGGTTAAAGGTGTACAAGTCGGAGCTAAACAGTATAAATTGAGAGCATTTGCAGACGATCTAGTACTGACATTACAGGAGCCAGAATCTAGTACTAAAAGAGTTTTGGAACTGATTCAAGATTTTGGCCAGGTTGCAGGATTTAAATTGAATAAACTAAAAACAAAGGTTTTAGAGAAAAACTTAATAGCGATTGAAAGAGAGAGGTTTCAGAATGTGACAGGTTTAACAGTGGTTAAGAAAGTGAAATACCTGGGGATTAATATGACAGCTAAAAATGGGAACTTATTTAAAGACAATTATGAAAAATGCTGGACGGAAGTGAAAAAAGATTTAGAAATTTGGTCAAATTTGAAGCTTTCATTGTTAGGCCGTATTGCTGCGATAAAGATGAATGTATTGCCAAGAATGTTATTTTTGTTTCAAACATTGCAAATTTTGGATAAAATGGATTGTTTCAAGAAGTGGCAGAGAGATATTTCTAGATTTGTCTGGCAGGGCAAGAAGCCTAGAATAAAATTTAAAATATTAACGGATGCAAAGGAAAGAGGTGAATTTGCCCTGCCAGACCTTAAACTTTATTATGAATCAGCAGCGTTCTGCTGGCTACTCCTTGAAAACACAGACATTTTGGATTTGGAGGGTTTTGATAATGTATTTGGATGGCATGCATATTTGTGGTATGATAAGGTCAAAGCACATAAAGCATTTAAAAACCATATTGTCAGGAAAGCACTGTTTAATGTCTGGATAAGATATAAGGACTTGCTTGAAAACAAAACCCCAGGGTGGCTGTCACCGATGGAAGCGAAGGCTCAGAAAAAACTCAATATGGAGGCCAGATGGCCGAAATATTGGGAAATTTTGGAACAAGTGGGAGACAAACTGAAATTGCAGAGTTATGAAAAACTAAAAAACAAAGTGCGAGATTGGCTTCATTATTATCAAATAATGGAGGCATACAATTTGGACAAAAAAATTGGATTCCAGGTGGAAAAATCAAAATTGGAAACAGAACTGTTAGATCCCAAAACTAAAACTTTGTCAAGGATGTATAACTTGCTGTTGAAATGGAATAATCAGGATGAAATGGTCAAATCTGCTATGATTAAATGGGCACAAGATGTTGGACATAACATTATGATGGCTGACTGGGAACAGTTATGGACCACAGGTATGAAGTTTACGGCATGTAATGCCCTAAGAGAGAATATTATGAAAATGATATACAGGTGGTACATGACACCAGTCAAGCTTGCAAAAATTTATCATTTGCCCGATAATAAATGTTGGAAATGTAAAGAAACTGAAGGTACATTCTTTCACCTTTGGTGGACGTGCCCAAGGATTAAGGCTTTCTGGGAGATGATATATAATGAAATGAAAAAGGTATTTAAATATACCTTCTTGAAGAAACCAGAGGCCCTTCTCCTGGGCATCGTAGGCCAATTGGTGCCAAAGAAGGATAGAACTTTCTTTATGTATGCCACGACAGCAGCAAGAATACTTATTGCAAAGTATTGGAAGACACAAGATCTACCCACCCTGGAAGAATGGCAGATGAAGGTGATGGACTATATGGAACTGGCAGAAATGACCGGCAGAATCCGAGACCAGAGAGAAGAGTCGGTGGAAGAAGATTGGAAGAAATTTAAAGATTATCTACAGAAATATTGTAAAATTAATGAATGTTAGAATGATGTTGGATAAAAAGTTAAGTGGTTTTTAGCTATAACGCTATAAGGAATATGAAAAAATGGATTATTAACAGGTAAAAATTTAATGTTACAATAATTTAAGATTAAAGACTAGGATAAACAAAGAGGGAAAGGATTTGCTGAACTAACAAATTGAATTGGAATACAAAAAGGGAGGTGTAAGGAGGTCCGGGAAATAAGCAATTGAAAGATAAGTGATGGAAAGATGGAATTGTTTTTTAACTATTTTTATTTTGTATTTTTCTTTTTTCTTTTTTCATTTTGTAATATTTTGAAAATTTTAATAAATATCTTTTAAAAAAACAAAAAAAGAACATCCTTCTGGACCGTCTTGAGGGGCTGGGAGCTGGGGGCACTGTCATACAGTGGTTCCGCTCCTTCCTCCTGGGCCGTGTTCAGAACGTGGTGGTGGGGGATGAGTGTTCAGACCCCTGGGCTCTCACTTGTGGGGTGCCTCAGGGATCTGTCCTCTCCCCCATGCTTTTCAACATCTACATGCATCAGGGGGTTTGGGCTGGGTGTTCATCAGTATGCGGATGATACCCAGCTCTACCTCTCTTTCAAATCAGAACTAGTGAAGGCGGTGAAGGTCCTATGTGAGTGTCTGGAGGAGGTTGGAGGATGGATGGCAGCTAACAGATTGATATTGAATCCTGACAAGACAGAAGTACTGTTCTTGGGGGACAGGGGGCGGGCGGGGGTGGAGGATTCCCTGGTCCTGAATGGGGTAACTGTGCCCCTGAAGGACCAGGTGCGCAGCCTGGGAGTCATTTTGGACTCACAGCTGTCCATGGAGGCACAGGTCAAATCCGTGTCCAGGGCAGCTGTTTACCAGCTCCATCTGGTACGCAGCCTAAGACCCTATCTGCCTGCGGACTGCCTCGCCAGAGTGGTGCATGCTCTGGTTATCTCCCGCTTGGACTACTGCAATGCGCTCTACGTGGGGCTACCTTTGAAGGTGACTCAGAAACTACAACTAATCCAGAATGCAGCAGCTAGAGTGGTGACTGGGGGCGGCCGCCGAGACCACATAACACCGGTCTTGAAAGACCTACATTGGCTCCCAGTACGTTTCCGAGCACAATTCAAAGTGTTGGTGCTGACCTTTAAAGCCCTAAACGGCCTCGGTCCAGTATATCTGAAGGAGCGTCTCCACCCCCATCGTTCTGCCGAGACACTGAGGTCCAGCACCTGTTTAGGGAAGCTTTTAGTGTTTGATGTATTGCAGTATTTTAATGTTTTTTTGGAAGCCGCCCAGAGTGGCTGGGGAGGCCCAGCCAGATGGGCGGGGTAAAATAATAAATTATTATTATTATTATTATTATTATTATTATTATTATTATTATAACTTTTTAATATGGTTTTGCACTATATGGTTTTATGTACTAGTACTGTAAAGCGCACACGCGCACACACACAACATATTTTTATGTTGCACTGGATGTGCTTGGCTTAAAGGTGGGTTCTGTGCCTGAAAACGTTGGAATTCTGACCCTCCACATGCGAAAAACCAGGATCTTTATATCAAATCGGATGGTTGGGGAAGTTTGTACAATTATAGAGCTAGCCCATCTATGAGGCAGAGTGAGTGCAGGAGCAGAGGATGCTGCCGTTGCTCCATCTAGCTCAGTGTTGTCTACACTGACTGGCAGCAGCTCTGCAGAGTTTCAGGCAGAGGGGTCTCTCTCTCCCAGCCCCACCTGGAGATGCCATCAGGGATTGAGCCGATGTGGTAAATGCTCTGCCACTGAGCTACACTCCTTACCTTGTTTATAAAGTAAGATTCTAGTCCTCATGGGCCTGATTTAAAGAGGAAGCTGTATTATAGGAAGTCAGGCCATTGGTCTATAACATGGGTAGGCAAACTAAGGCCCAGGGGCCGGATCCAGCCCAATCGCCTTATCAATCCGGCCCATGGATGGTCTGGAAATCAGCATGTTTTTACATGAGTAGAATATGTCCTTTTATTGAAAAGGCATCTCTGGGTTATTTGTGGGGCCTGCTTGGTGTTTTTACATGAGTAGAATGTGTGCTTTTATTTAAAATGCATCTCTGGGTTATTTGTGGGGCATAGGAATTCATTCTTTTTTTTCCTCCCCCAAAATATAGTCCAGCCCACCACATGGTCTGAGGGACAGTGGACCAGCCCCCTGATGGAAAAGTTTGCTGACCCCTGGTCTGTAATATATACCTCATGATTGTCTACACAAAGGGCTCACCCACACTTCTACCTGTGTGCCACAGAAAGTGTGGTCCAAGTGCTCTCTCCCTTGCCCTGCTCCTTTCCGAGGGAAAACTGGCGCTTTTGGTGATCAATTGGAACAAATGGCAATCCAGGGAAAACCCAAATTGCCTATTGAGCGCTAAAGAGCAGTTTTCTTTGGGATGGCAGGACAAGCCCTGACTTTCTACAGCCCTTCTCCATACCACTTCCCTCTTTGGAATTTATTTCCTTTTTTAAACCCCAAAAGCTTCCCATTGGAAAGTCATACTTGACACACAAAGTAGATAACTAGAGTGATGGTGGTGTTGGAGTGTTTGTGCAGCTGACTATGGTCTACTTTGAGTAGTCTCAGTTGGTCATTTTTATTTTATTTGTTTATTAAATTTGTACAGTGGTGCCTCGCAAGACGAAAATAATCCATTCCGCGATTCTCTTCGTCTAGCGGTTTTTCGTCTTGCGAAGCAACCCTATTAGCGGCTTAGCGGATTAGCGTTATTAGCGGCTTAGCGGCTATTAAAGGCTTAGCGGCTGAGCTGCTAAAAGGCTATTAGCGGCTTAGCGGCTTAGAAAAAGGGGGGGGAAAGCGAAAAAAAAATTGCAAGACTCGCAAGACATTTTCGTCTTGCGAAGCAAGCCCATAGGGAAATTCATCTTGCGAAGCAACTAAAAAACGGAAAACCCTTTCGTCTAGCGGGTTTTCCGTCTTGCGAGGCATTCGTCTTGCGGGGCACCACTGTATTTATGTTAAATATGTCACCTACATTCATATTGGAGGATCTGCTGCAAGTAAGGCTCACATTGGATGAAGCCCTCTTGGGTGCGCCTTCCTCTCCGCTTTGCCCCTTTCTGATCCTGCCTCACTCCAGATCTCTTCTCCTGCCACGGGTATTTGACAGCTCCTTGTGTACCCAGCTGGTGAGCCACACCATGCTGGCGGTTGGTTATGGGATGCTCCAGGACGGTGGAAACAACATGGCTTATTGGAGCCTAAAGAACAGATGACCAAAGGTGTATTTGAGCCGGGGCGGGAATGGTCGGGAAAAGCACAGAGGAACATCAGAGAAGCCCTTCTGCGAGGGCTGGCCCACCCATGAGGTGAGGTGAGGGAACTGCCTCAGGCTGCAGGATCCACAGGGCAGCAGTTCCAGCCTCTATAGCGGCCCCTTGGCTATGGGAAGTTTGTCTCCTCCCACCCTTGGTGGTGGGACACCATTGTGTGGTTGCCTCAGGTGCCCAAATGTCTTGGGCATCTAGGTCATTGCGCCATCTAGTCCAGCCTCCTGTTCTCACAGTGGCCAACCAGATGCCCCCAAGCCTGGGAGCAGGATTTGGGCACAAGAGCAGCCCTCTTCTCCCCTCATGGTCGCCAGCAAGTGATTGTTATGAGAATTATAAGGTCTAAGATATAAAATAAATGTTCATAAATGTACCAGGCAAGCACATACATAAATCTATAAACCACATGTCTGAAACAGTACAGGAAAATAGTCCTGAATCCATTTTGACTCTCCCAAATTGACCTCAAATATTTCTCTGCAGTGAGGAAGGAAATGAGAAAGCCTCCCCATTGTCTCTTTGCTCACAAATCCTGTCTTAAGGGCATATTTGTGCATGAATAGGGTGAGCCTGTGACCTGGATTCAGGAACTAAAGTATTTACCATTACAAAAGAATGGTCAGGCTGCCCAGGCAATGCAATCAATGACCATTAACAGGTATCCTGACAGACAGGATGTCCTGTGATGTATGTCTGCTAGAGACACCTCCTTCCGTGATGTATGTATGATGTTTTTGTTAGGATATTTCCGTTCCACCTTAAAAGGGAGCAGGCTTTGTGAGTCACAGGGTCTGCGCATTTCCTGTTCACAGGATGTTTATGTTTTCTATTGCTTTCGTTTCTCTCTCGGTGCCTGAAACACTGAAGCAGGCAGTCATCTTTTTCTCTGTTCTGACTAACGCAGAATAAACTCTTAAATAATGCTCTCCTGCGTGCATCTTTCGCTGTGCATTATCTGCTGATAAGAGCGTGCATCAGCTCTGGAATGTGGCAAGCTATTTCTGGAGCTCGTGTCGCTAATTGCTGATACTGCGTGTCTACGGGAGATCGATGGACGTCCGGAGGCGACGTGGGGCCATGATGGACTTTGTCTCCCTGGCAGTATCCCAACAGTTTTGTGGGGTGGTCTTGAGCTACAGGGTGGGCAATTTCAAAAGTCTACATAAGGGCTTGCACACCATTGTTCTGGGTTCCTCCACCCTCCTGCATGTGGGGAGTGGGGACCCTGTTGCAGCAGTTTAATACAGTAGTACCTCGGGTTACAGACGCTTCAGGTTATGCAATTTCAGGTTGCGCACCATGCCGAACCCAGAAGTACCAGAATGGGTTACTTCTGGGTTTCGGCGCTCGTGCATACATGCATAATAATAATAATAATAATAATAATAATAATAATAATAAAAATTTTTATTTATACCTTGCCCTCCCCAGCCAAGACCGGGCTCAGGGCGGCTAACAACCAATAACAAAAACAAGTTGATTAAAATACAATTTAAAAAGCAAGATTAAAATACAACATTAAAACATTAAGATGCAGCCTCTTCACAGGAGGAGAAAGGAAAAAGAAAGAGGGGGAGGGAATCAAACTGATTCTAAGCCAAATGCCAGGCGGAACAACTCTGTCTTACAGGCCCTGCGGAAAGAAATCAGATCCCGCAGGGCCCTGGTCTCATGAGACAGAGCGTTCCACCAAGCCGGAGCCAGTGTTGAAAAGGCCCTGGCTCCGGTTGAGGCTAATCTAACTTCCTTAGGGCCCGGGACCTCTAGGGTGTTGCTATTTATGGACCTTAAGGTCCTCCGTGGGGCATACCAGGAGAGGCGGTCCCGTAGGTACGAGGGTCCTAGGCCGTGAAGGGCTTTAAAGGTCAAAACCAGCACCTTAAATCTGACCCTGTCCTCCACTGGGAGCCAGTGCAGCTGGAAAAGCACTGGGTGAATATGCTCCCATGACAGGGACCCCGTGAGGAGCCTCGCTGCAGCATTCTGCACTCGCTGGAGTTTCTGGGACAGCTTCAAGGGCAGCCCTGCGTAGAGCGAATTACAGTAGTCAAGCCTGGAGGTGACTGTCGCATGGATCACTGTGGCCAGATCGGGGCAGGAAAGGTAAGGGACCAACTGCTTGATGCGGCGAAGGTGGAAAAATGTTGCCTGCATCTCCATGGAAAGGGAGGCATCAAGGATTACACCCAAACTCTTAACGGAAGGCAATGGCACTAATTGGGCCCCCACAAGAGAAGGGAGTTGGTCCCTCATCCCCATACCATCCCGAGCCAGCCAGAGGACCTCTGTCTTCGAAGGATTTAATTTCAATCGGCTCCCACGAAACCATCCAGCCACAGCTTCCAAGCATCTGGTCAGTGTGTCCAGGGCCGAGTCGGTATGGCCATCCATCAGCAGATAGAGCTGAGTGTCATCATATTGGTGACAACCCAGCCCAAAGCTCCGGACAATCTGGGCAAGGGGGCGCATAAAGCTGTTAAAAAGCATCGGGGAGAGGATTGCGCCCTGCGGCACTCCACACACCAAGGAGTGGCGTAACGACATCTCCCTCCCTAGTGCCACCCTCTGTCCCCGACCAGAGATAAAAGAGCACAGCCATTTACGGGCTATGCCCTGTATCCCCACATCGGCGAGTGAATGGGATATGAAAGACGAAATGGTTAAATCAAGAATATACACTGGGCTAAAGATCTGGGACATAATATGGAAATAAGTGCATGAGAAAAGCTGTGGAAAGTAGATATGAAATATACTGCTTGGTATGCTTTAAAAGTAAATTACATGAAAATTACATGTATTGCGGACTTCCAGAGCAGCGCGCTAGAGAGACGGGTGGAGATCCGCTCTCCTGCAATCTCGAGGCGGACCTGGTGCCAGAGAGGGAGAAACGAGGGACTAGGCGTAAGTTACCTCGACCTCAGGGGGGGAACCTGAGGGCGGAAGCCTAAGGCAGCGCAAAAGAAGAGGTTTCCCAATATTATAGAACAAAGAAACTGAAATAGAAAGACGAGGGGAAGACCTTTGTGCAAAGAGGCAAAACCACTCTCTGGTACAAACGCTCCAATTCCCCGGCGCGGCAGCGCTGAACTCTCCTATAAAATAGAGACTGTGAAAAGCAAATGCCTCCCCTGTAAATAACTGAAAGAGAAGATAATAATTGGAAAACCTCTGCCTGTTTAGTGGAGGGAGGGGGAGGCAGACAGTTTGTAAAGAGAACTACAGAACTGAACAGATAACAGAGAAGGGGGCCGTGCGCCTCATGCGAAAACCCTCTGTTAATAACTGCACAAGGTGTTTTAAGAAAAGCGTGTCTAGATACACCAGTGTCAGAGACTGCCTCCAGGTCCCAGCTCACAGAGGACCAACGCTAGCCAGCGGTAATATACAAAAGTCTTTATTAAAGTACATTATCCATTTTCAAACCCTAGCGTGCGTCTCTACGTCTGGACACTAGACCGGCGAAGCTCCGTCTGAGTCTCCGCCCCCTATACACCAGCTTAAGACTCTAGCCTTACTCCACCTTTTCCGTCTCTCCTTCCGCCTCTGGGTCCTACCACCCCCCGGGGTCCCTTCCTTCCTGGACGCTTCGGAGGCGGACCCCTCGGACTCTTCCCCCTCCCTTCGGCGGGCTTTAGGACCTGGCTCCCTATCCGGGCTGCTCATTGCGCCACCCTCTTGTACATTTGAACTTGGCGCGCGCGCGCTGCCTCCGACCTTCCTTTTGACCGTTTCCTCGCTCTCTGATGCAGGCGTGGCTAACCCTGACTCATGTCCTTCCTCTGACGGAAGGCTGCCTGATGCCGATGCCTGGGACTCCTCCCCCCTACTGCTCTCCGGTGGGGAAGCTGGTCCCGATTTCCAGCTGCTGCTCTCTGAGTCCCCTCTGGCCCCTCCTTCCTGAGGTGTTCCCTCTGGCAACCCCCTAGCTCTGACCACGGGAGCCCCTTTCTGTGAATCCTCCGATTCGCTGGAGAGACTTAGAGACCTCGGGCGGCTCTCATCGCTCACTTCCCCCTCGGATTCCTCCCCCTCGGTCTCTAATTCCTCCCTTTCCTGTCCCTCTGCTCCTGAGCCCCTGACAACCAGATTGAGCATAAATAACGAACTGAAACTAGAAATTAGAAAAATTAGGAAAAACTAGAAGAGTGAACTACTGGAGGACTTTATAATGGACTAAAAACTGTAGTGGAAATAAACGACTAAAAAACAAACCCGCTGAGGAAAAATAACCTGAGAAATCTGACATACCTGAAAGGGGAGAGGTGTGGGCTGCTGAGTCACGGGAGCCCTCCGCCATTGACGGAGACTGCTAGAGGCAAGGACAGGAAGAGAAGACAAGGAGGAGTCTCTAAAGATCCCAGAAAGAGTTTCTAAAGGTTCCAGAAAGAGAAACTCAGGGGAGGAAAGAAGATATAGTGACGCGTGTGGCTGGTAAGGGCAATTACAACCAGAAAAACACACTAATAGAGAATAAAGCAGTGTTTCCCAACCGGTGTTCCGCGGCACACTAGTGTGCCGCGAGACGTTGCCTGGTGTGCCGTGGGAGGGAGGCGGGCGAGTCGGGCGGCGAGAGGCGGGGCGGCGGCGGCGAGGATCCGCGTCGAGCCGGGGGCGGCTCCGCGGTGGTGGTGCCGAGGTTTCTCTCTCCATTCTCCCCTCACACACACACACAGGAAATAACACAGGATCAGCTGACAGGACCCGGCCAATGGGGCGGCGGCGGGGCAGCGCGCGCAAAAGGGAGGAGCGCAAGACAGCGGACGAGGAGGAGGCCGGCATGTCCGGGCAGCAGCAGCAACAACAGCAGCAGCAACTCCCGGCGACGGCTCCTCAAGCCCCGGGCAACCCTACTCCCTCACCGGCCTCGGCCGCCCTCCTGCTCCACCCGACGCTGCCTCCCCCGCCGCTGCCAGCCACCTCGGCCCCGCCGCCGCCCCCTCCTCCGCCCGCTGTCGCCGCCACCACCACAACAGCCGCCGCCGCCTCAGCTGGGCCCATGCCTGCCGGGAGCGGCGGCGGCAGCAGCAGCAGCAGCAGCGCCCCGGCGCCCTTCCCTCACGGCGGCGACCCAGCCCTGAACGAGCAGGAGAAGGAGCTCAAGCGGCGCCTCAAGCGGCTCTACCCGGCCGTGGACGAGCAGGAGACGCCGCTGCCGCGCTCCTGGAGCCCGAAGGCAAGGGGGAGGGAAAAAAATTGAAACTTACACTTTCGTGCGTCCCTCCCGGCGAGACGCTGCGCGCTGACGTCACGGGGCTGTAATGGTGGTGTGCCTCGAGATTTTTTTCATCAAACAAGTGTGCCTTTGCCCAAAAAAGGTTGGGAAACACTGGAATAAAGCACCACCTATTGGATATAATAGAGACTACAGCACCACCTATTGGATATAAATAGAAAGACAAGAACAATTTTAATCCTGAGGAAACTATCAATTCATTTTATAACCAAAGGGACATAAAACGAAATGGACACATAAATAAAAAATTAAGGGAATTCCCAGGAAAGAAAACGCTGAAACAAGGAAACTATAAAGAAAGGAAGAATAAAATAATAATAATAACACAACAGCCTGATGGGATCAAAGAAAATATCAAATTTGAGTGGTGCCAGCACATCGCAAAGTTACCAAAGAAGAATATCACTAGTAGAAAGTGAAAGTCACATGGACATGAAAGAAATATTAGCAGCAATGGAAAGAATGGAGAAAAATCTAGGATAAAAAATAACAGCTTTGGACGGAAATATAAGAATGCTTGACGGGAAGATGGAAAGTATGGGGGCGAAAGTAGAAGAGAATTCTAAAGTGATAATGGACCTCTCAACCCAAGTGAACCAACTGACAGTGAAACACCAAAATCTAGATTTAACAGTCCAGGAAACCAAAATAAAAGTACAGAAACAGGATGAAAGTATGAAAAAGAGCTTGCAAGAACAAAGAGAAATGAAAAGACACCAAGAAAAAAATAAAGAAGAAATAGATGAACTGAGGAAGATTCAGGAAGACACTTGGGATTCCTTGGCCATCTTACACGTGAAACAAAAAGAAATGATTCTTCGAGTGCGCGGTGTCAAAGAAAACCAAGATTAAGACATATTTACAAAATTGACAAAGGCAATAGCAGAATGGCTGGGGGTCCAAGAACAAGAGATGATATTGGACATTGAAAAAATATTTAGAATAAAGGTGGACAAGACCAAAACAAGGAAAGGACCTGGAGACTGCTTGATGTTTTTAAATTCAAGACTGCTTAGAGACAAACTACTATTGAAAGGTAGGACAGATCCACTCTGTATAGAAGGGAGGCAGGTAGAATTTATGAGAGAAATTCCAGCACGCCTGTTGAGGCGAAGAGACAATTATAGATTTATGACATCAGCGCTAAAGAAAAACAAAATAAGGTTCAAATGGGAATTCCCAGAGGCACTGTCATTTACATATAAAGACAGGAGGAGATCCTTCAGATCAGTATAAGATACAAAAATCTTCTGGAGGAAGTACTGGGAGGAATTGGGAGGAGAAAAACTGGTAGAGTGAAGCAAGAAGGACAAGACCAAAACTTTCATTTCCTTCTCAACGTGACCTTAGGACAATAGCATATTCTGGACTATAACTACATAATAACAGTAAAGTTGTGAGTATTTTAAACAAATAAAGGATTATGAGACTGAAATGTATTTAATGGAATATTAATGGATTATGCAGTAAATTTCGGAGAAATCGATTAGAATGTATATTAAAGAAGGAAAAATGGGATGTCATATATATACAAGAAACACATATATCCAAAACTCATGTAAGGGTGTTAAAAAATACAAGACTAGGACAGGAATATATAGCATCTGCAACGGAAAGAAAGAGGGGAGTGGTCATCTATGTAAATACAATGTTGAAATCCCAAATGTTATTCCAAGATGATGAAGGTGGAGTACTTGGGGTAGAAATACAAACAAAAGAAGGAAAAATCATAGTGGTGGGAATATATGCTCCGAATAGCAAAAAGGATGAATTTTTTAGAAAGTTGGAAGAGGGATTATGGGATTATGTGGATGAAAATATAGTAATTATGGGAGATTTTAATGGAGTAACATCGATAGAAATGGACAGAACGCAAAGAGAGAAAACGTCAAGTTCAGGTAGATTACCACTCTCCTTTTTCCACTTAATTGAGAATTTTAATTTATATGATACCTGGAGAACAAAAAACCCAAGTGTTAAAGATATAACCCATTACTCGGAGGCAAAAAAATCTGGGGGACGAATCAACGCAATATGGCTAACAAAAAAGCTGATGTTAAGTTTAGAAAAAGCAGAAATACTAAACAGATCGATATCAGATCATAACCCAGTATCGGTAATAATGAAATTTCAAAAACATACTAAGAGGAGGTGGAGAATGAACGAGGAGGTATGGAGAGACGATCAAAGGGTTAAAAGGGCAAAGGAAATATTGAAAGAATTTTATGAAATAAATGAAAATCAGGATACGGATAAAAAATGATTTGGGAAACGAGCAAAGCCTATATGAGAGGGTTTGTAATACAACAAATGGGAAAGATAAGGAGAAATAAAGAAATAAAGATAATAATATTATGGAAATAAATAAACAAATAAGAGAGAAAGAAAAAGACCTAGTGAAAAACCCAAAGAATGAAGATATCCTCCAAATAAAGAATTTACAAGCCCACCTATCAAATTTAATACATAGGGAAGTAGAGAAAAAAATTATATGGACGAAACAAAGATATTTTGAACAGGCAAATAAACCGGGTAGGATGCTGGCATGGTTTATCAAAGAAAGACAGGTAGAAAGAGTAATAAATAGAATTATTGATGAAGAAAAGGAAATCATTGACCCAAAACAAATTAAAGAAAGTTTTATAAAATATTACAAAAATTTATATAAAGTAGAATTAAAAGAGGAAAAGAAAATTCAAAAATACCTATCAGAAAATAGACTACCAGATATAGAAGAAGAAGAATATGCAATATTAAATTCAAATATTGAACTTGAAGAGATTAAAAAAGTGATTAAAAATATGAAGGAGGGGAAATTGCCTGGACCAGACGGAATCTCAGTAACATATTATAAAAAATTAGAGGAAATAATAACACCCAAATTGCAAATAATTATGAATGAAATTTTAGATAAAGGAGAAATACCTAACTTGTGGCAAGAAGCATTAATAACCCTTATCCCAAAGCAAGGTACAGATTTGAGACTTATAAAAAACTACAGGCCAATACAGTGGTACCTCGAAAGACGAATGCCTCGCAAGACGGAAAACTCGCAAGAAGAAAGAGTTTTCCGTTTTTCGAGGTGCTTCGCCAGACGAATTTCCCTATGGGCTTGCTTCGCAAGAAGAAAGCCCATAGGGAAATCTCCGGGGACCTCTTTTAAAATGCTGGCGGTCGGGAGCAAAGACTTTCGTCCTGGACCTCTTCTGAAGGCCGACGGGGGGCAAAAGTCTTTGCTCCCCCCCGCCTGCCTTCCCGGGACAGTGGAAACTTCTCCGCTGTCCCGGGGCGATCTTAAAATGCTGGCGGGCGGCAGCGAAGCCTTCGCTGCCGACCCCCAGCATTTTAAAAGCCCCCAGGACAGCGGAGCCAAGTCAAGTCAAGAAAGAAATCAACAGCAACATCAGAGGAAAAAAAAAAGATTACACAAGGGAACTTCGCAGTGTGCCATTCAACAGAGGAGATTTACGCTTCCTGATTACTAAAGTGCAAAATTTGGCCACCTCATATGATATTGAGCTTGAGGAATCTTCCAGGAGGTATTTTCGTAGAATTTCAGGGGAGGATTCCAAATAATGTTGTAGAGGTATAAATTTTGATAAAAGCGGCAAAATAAGTTGAACTCGTTCTTCACTATAGAATTCGCAGAATAGAAGGATGTGTGTGACAGATTCTACCTTATTAGACATACAGGGACAGAGACGCGCATGCATTGGTACCCGCGTGAATTTGCCGTACAGCACTGCTGAGGGCATTGTCTCAAAGCGGGCTCTAGAGAAAGCCCATCTATAAGCTTCGTTAGTGATGTTAGTTAAGTAAGGGGCAGCTGCAAAATTAGGCCAAGCTTTTAAACATCTATACGTCTCCAGGAGTAGGGCGTCTTCTTGTTGTAATTCGACATCGTAAAGTCTCTGAGTGATAATTGCTTTTGCCTTGTTCAGAGTTCCAATAAAAAGATTTTCAGGGTTTAGGCCAATTTGTTTGATCTTGTTAGTTATTTGCATAAGCCAAGGAGGATGGGGAACTGCGGCCAGGAAGCAAGGTAACAGTACCTTAGGATTGTAATGGATTTTCAGCCAGAGGGATATTGCTTGCTCCCAGACTTTTAATTCCACTCTGGGCAGTCCTGCCTCTTGCCTTAAGACTGCATTAGGTGTACACTTTGGGGTAGCAAATAATGATCTTAAGAATTTTGATTGTACTGTTTCAAGGGTCTTAAGGTTGGCAGAGGGGCTAATTTGAGAGCCATACAGGAGTTGGGCTAAAGATTTTGCCTGAAAAACTTTTAGGGCCATCGGGAGGAAGCCAGCTCCTTTCCTTCTGTATAATCTAAGGATGGCATTTGCACTTCTTCCTGCTGATATAGCTGATGTGGTCAGGTGTGTTGACAATTTGGCATTATAAGAGAAATGATGCCTAAGTATTGGAAGGTCTTAGTCTGTTCAAAAGCGTTTCCCTTTACGCTCCAGTTCTCTTTCCTGAAGGAGCGGTTAAAATGTACAATTTTGGTTTTGGCAAAGTTAATTGTTAACAGTTCAGTGTTACATTGGTCACTAAACTTTCCTAAGGCACGTTTCAGACCCACTTTGGTTTGAGAGAGAAGAACAGCGTCATCCGCATACATTAAAACTGGTACTTTTCTGCCGTTAGAGAACACAGGGGGGTGGGTTTCGATTTCATGGCAGCATGTGACCAGGGAGTTAACATAGATGTTAAATAAAAATGGGGCTAATAGGCATCCTTGTCTAACTCCTCTTTGGGCTGGGATTTCTCTAGAGAGTCTGTCGTCCTGTGCGAGTCTTATCTGGAGGGTATTGTTCTCATGAAGCTTAATCATCAGAAGTAATAACCTTCTGTTAATACCCATATTGGCCAATTTGGCCCAGAGCCTACCCCTGGATACAGAAACAAATGCTGCCTTTAGGTCCACAAAGGCCGCATACAATGACTTTTTCCAATGTTTCACATACTTATAGACAAAATAATCTAACACTAAGCAGTGATCGATGGTGGAACGTCCACATGTAAACCCTGCTTGTTCAATTTCTAGCAAGTCATTATGATCTAACCATTCACATAATTTTAGGCATAGATGTTTTGTATAAAGTTTGCAGATCACATTCAGAAGACTAATTGGTCTATAATTAGATGGGTCAGAGGGGTTGCCCTTTTTAAATATAGGAACAATTATAGCCAGTCCCCAATCTTTAGGGATTTCAGTTGTCTTATCTATGTATGAAAATAAGATTTGCAAGAACCGGGGCCCACCAGTTTATTTGCGCTTTCAGAAGTTCAGCGACAATGAAATCACTTCCTGGGGCTTTGCCAGATTTCATTTGTAGAATTAACGAATTAACGAAGAATTGTAGAATTAACGAAGGCGGTCGGCAGCAAAGCCCTCCTGTCCCCGGAGCTTGCGGGGCGGGAGGTGGGGAGAAGGGCTTTTCTTCCCACCGCCAGCCTTCAGAACAGCCTTCTGAAGGCTGGCGGTGGGAAGAAAAGCCCTTGTCCCCCCCCCCCAGCCTTCAGAAGAGGTCGGGGGACAGACTGTCCCCGGACCTGGTCTGAAGGCGGTTTCCATAGGAACGCATTGATTGATTTTCAATGCATTCCTATGGGAAACCGTGCTTCGCAAGACAAAAAACTCGCAAGAAGAAAAAACTCACGGAACGAATTAATTTCGTCTTGCGAGGTACCACTGTATCTTTATTGAATATAGACTCCAAAATATTTACTGGAGTCCTTGCAAATAGAATGAAAACTCTGCTAAAAAGGATAATTAAAAAAGATCAGGCAGGATTTTTACCAGCCAGACAAATAAAGGACAACACTAGAACAATTATAGACTTAATAGAATATGCTGAAATGAATCCAAGTAAAGAAATTTCAATGCTTTTAGTAGACGTTGAAAAGGCATTTGACAGTGTCTCTTGGAAATTTATGATCAAAACATGTGAAAGCTTAAATTTAGGTAAAAGATTTATGAATGGAATTCAAGCAATCTACAAAAAACAAACAGCTAAATTAATCCTAAACAATGAAATTACAGAAGAATTCAACATCGAGAGAGGGACGCGACAGGGATGTCCTTTATCCCCACTCCTATTTATAACAATATTAGAAACTCTATTAATAGCTCTGAGAAAGGATGAAAAAATAAAGGGCATATGTCTTGGGACACAGTGTTATAAAGTAAGAGCATTTGCAGACGATGTGATCATTACAACCGAAACACCAAAAGAAAGTATAAATAAAGCATTGGGAAGAATGAAAGAATTTGGTGAAGTAGCAGGATTCAAATTGAACAAAGATAAATCGAAATTGATAACTAAAAATATAGGCGAGAAAGGAAAAAAGGAATTAGAAGAAATAACAGGACTAAAAATAGAAAATAAAGTGAACTACTTAGGGATATGGATTACAAATAAAAATACAAATTTATTTAAGGATAATTATATTAAAAAATGGAAAAAAAATTAAAGGAAGTATGGACAAATATATTTGTATGGACAAATATGAAATCGGACAAGCCGGACAAGTGTCAAGAACGGTGCAAAGGGTACTGGGTTACTACCCACAAGGCCCCTGGCCTGCCTACTTGGATTTGGGAACTTTGCACCCGGCGCCATCGCCGTGCCTTTGGAGCCAAGGAGCCATGTGGGGAGGATGGGCTTGATGCGAAAGGGAAGGTGCGGGCGTCTAACTTCAAGACCACGGATCAGCCTCCTGGCATCCGACTTAAAAAGAATATACGCAATCACATTCTAAATGGGGAATTTGTGGACTTGTTTGCCCTACTCTCCCCGGCTTATTCTTGTAGTTCCAAGTTTAAGCCCGAGTCGCGTCGCAAGAAGGACAAGGCAGTGGATATTGATAGAACTTTTGACAATTGGCTAACTGCTTTCGCCTCTTACATGGGATTGCTGGCCGCTGCTTACCCCGATAGGGCTTGGCACTTGGCTAACTATCTGGGCATTATCTTAAAAGCTAAAAAAATGGCAGGGGATTCAGCGGCTTTGGCTTACGATGAGCTGTTCCGTGAGAGGGCTGCTGAAGAATCCACGGCCCGTTGGGACATCAAAGACAATGATCTTTGGTCCGAAGTAGAGGCCCCAAACTTCCAAAAAAGGGCTTTTGGGGAGAAGTCAGGTAAAACCCCCTCCAAAGTGCATATCAACATGTTGGGAGTTTAATAATGGGTTGTGCAGCAGGGACCGATGCCGCTTTGACCATGCTTGTGAGCGTTGTGGTGGTCCTCACTCACGGACTAAGTGTTTTTGGGCTAAGCCCCCTTTTCGCAGCTTTCGAAAAACAGGATCGGGGAGTAGAGCCAAGGACGCCAAGGGAGACTCAGGAGCCTCTACCTCTGGAGCCCAGCAAGCCAAGGCTGCCTCCCGAAAATGAGGTATTGGGAGGAACATTCTAAGTACCTACAATCAGAAAACAATAGGGTCTTGGTTTGCATAGTCTGCCACCTGGCCATGCCCAGAGGAAGGGCTTGGCTCGGTGATTTGGCATCAATAGGGTCTTTTCTGTGTGTACGTGACCTCCCGCTTGGGGAATTATGGCGGGTACTGGGTGGTTTCTGAGTCCTTGGAAAATGAGGCTGATTGGCGGTGGAAGCGAAAGAATCGGTGATACTAGTGATTTTCTATGAATTTTTATGTTTTTTAGGCTTTGTAATACGGTAGCTGTCCATTAGGAAACAACTGGTTACATTGTATCAAGTTTGATTGGATTAGCAAGGTTACAAGGTTTCAGTCCATTGTTCTCTCAGCGGGGAGCTGTCAACAACTTATCAGAGAGCAAATGAGGCGTGCAAGAGTGCAAGAGCTCGAGCTGAGCTGTTTCTGCAGAATCAAGAGCGTTGAATTGATTGCCTAGAGGCTGCATTCGAAGCGGTCTGGTTGGCTAGAACGCTCCCTTATGCAAATAGAATGTTCATTCACAAAATACACTGGCTACTTATCCGGTCTACTCGTACAAGGGACGGGGCACAGAGAGGGGAAAAGGCACCGTTATTTTGGGGGTTTGGGTTTCATGTGGTGCTTGGTGCAATACAGTGAAGGGGTCAGGGGATCTCTGCAGGGCCGGGCGCCCTTGAGGTCATCGCCTCGAGCCCCCCCGGAGTCCTCACTGAAAACAAGACTTCACATATATGCCCCCCCCTTCTGTTCCATAACAATTTAAAGAAACATAGTATGATGAACTCGCGAGCAGGATTTGAGATATGAGCAACAGAAGTAATTAGTCAAAACAAAAAAAATTCCTTCCAGTAGCACCTTAAAGACCAACTAAGTTAGTTCTTGGTATGAGCTTTCGTGTGCATGCACACTTCTTCAGATACTTCTTCGTGTGCATGAAATAAAATAATGTACTGATCCCTCCTTTCTCTCTCTTTCTTTGTCAGCTGGTCTGAGAAATGGGGAGAGCAAGGCTACATGCGATTGGTGAAGGGCACTGGCAATCACTGTGGCATAGCCAATCAAGCCAGCTAGCCCGCCCTGTAAGTGTCTCAAGAGCCAGGATCCCACCCCTCCTGACCTGCCCCACCTGAACCTTCTCAGGTTTGCACAGCTATAAATCCTCAGTTGTTAAACATGCAATTTCACGGTCACCGAGAAAAGCTGAAATTGCAAAGGAAATCATGTACTATTATTACCTGCTGGGCTTCCTGACTCTGCCCTGTTCCTTAGTTGTTGTTTTTAAATGTCTGTGTCCTGCATATAATTCTGATGCACACGTTATCCTTGTACTGCTTTCTATTTGGCAGCGACAACCTGCATTTTGTTGCCTTATTAAATAAATGTGGAATTCTGAAATGCCTGTTGTTGCCGGAAACTGTGATGAACTGCTTGGGGAAAGTGGCAAATGAATATTTTAATAACTCAGTCGGTAGAGCATGAGAATCTCAGGGTCATGAATTTGAGCCCCTCATTGGGCAAAAAGATTCCTGCATCGCAGGGGCTTGGACTAGACTCTATTATAAATGAATGCCATCTGATTGATACAGAATTTGACCACACTTGGATTTCCTACACCCACCTACACACCCTGGGGATGTTTGGAAGTTAACACTTAGTTAACAATCCTTTTCTAGCACTTGCTGTATTTCAGTTTGACATTGTGTGTGTGTGTGTGTGTGTGTGTGTGTGTAAGTGCTTCAAGCAAGGTGAACATAGCATGAAATGTGGTCCAGCTACCACCAGAGCAGCAGGGCCACAGGTTTATAACTGGATTCCTCTACAAACAGTATGGCCTTTCTACATTGAGGACATTGTTCTTGCTGTCTATCCTGACATGTTATGACATAGAATTGTAGAGGGACCCCGAGGGTCATCTAGTCCAACCCCCTGCAATGCAGGAATCTCGACTAAAGCATCCCTGACAGATGGCCATCCAACCTCTGCTTAAAAACCGCCAAGGAAGGAGAGCTCATCACCTCTCGTGGGAGTCTTTCACTGTCAGAAAGTTCTTCCTGATGTTTAGTTGGAATCTCCTTTCTTGTAACTTGAAGTCATGGGTTCGAGTCCTACCTTCCAGAGCAGGACAAAACAAGCTTGCTGCATCTTCCATATGACAGCCCTTTAGATGTTTGGAGATGGCTCTCATATCTCCTCCCAGCCTCCTCTTTCCCTGGCTAAAGATACCCAGCTCCTTCAACCATTCTTCATAAGACTTGGTTTCCTTAACCTTGATCATCTTGGCCTCCCTCCTCTGCACACTTTCCAGTTTGTCAACATCCTACTTAAATTGTGGTGCCCAGAACTTGATGCAGTATTCCAGGTGTGGTCTGACCAAGGCAGAATAGAGCAGGACTGTGACTTCCCTTGATCTGGACACTAGACTTCTGTGGATGCAGCCCAAAATAGCATTAGCTCCCCCGCGCCCCCTGCTGCATCACACTGTTGTTAAGCTTGTGGTCCACTAGAACTCCTAGTTCCTTTTCTCGTGTACTACTGAATGCCAGATGTCCCCCATCTTATATTTGTGCAGCTCTACACTTGGGCAGGTTTATTTTTTTTTACTTTTGTGTATGCAAACCACTTTGAGATCCTTTAGATAAAGTGGTCTTTAAATTTAAATAATACTGTATTTTGTTGGCATCCATCTGTCTTGAGAAACATTGGAGTATGCCTCTAGGGGGTGAAGTCAAACTGCGCTAGCAGCACCAAAGTGACCCCCACAGGGAGCAAGTCTGGGCAGTGTTCCTGAAGGTCCTGGGCTGTCCAGATGACAAGACCTCCCTCTCGGCCTCGCAGAGCAAGATGTTGGGCACCAGCTTGGCTCCAAGAGTTTAGGCAACATGATGACCATATACATATGTAATAGACAATCTTTATAGAAATCCTTCAAACAATAACAAATTCAAAATGAAATCTTAGATTCAAAGTCTCTGAAAGTCTTTAAATGAAGTGAGGTAGTGACTATATTATTACATGAGCACTGTTCCACAGCATTTTTATTCACATATATTCATTTGAAATAAGATGAGTTTACGCAAGAACTACCAACTGTGGAAGATGGCAGATGAAGATGATGGACTTTTTGGAGCTAGCCGACCTGACCGGAAGAGTCCGCGACCAGAATGAGGAGTAGTATCAGGAAGAATGGATGAAATTTAATGACTATTTGGTTAAAAACGTTAAGTTAAATTAATTGGGAAAAGCTTGCAATTACTAGTTAGGCTTAGGATTTAAATAAGTAATGTGATGAATTATTATGTTTAATGCTGAATTGGGAAGAAAGAGTGATGTTAAGTGATTAAGTTAAGATTATAAGAACCTTGATTTGGAAAACCGTTAAAATGATATGCATTGAAATTCAACTAGGGGGATACGAGGAAGTCACTTAACTATGCTAGGAAGATTAGTTTCAATAAGGTTATGATTTATGTTTGTCTGTTTACTTGTTAGTGTGTTTTTTAATTTTGTGAAAATCAAAATTTTTTTTGAATTTTTTTTTGAAATAAGATGAGTTTATGAAACAATTCTTTATTCTCCCACCACGCTGACAAAGATCTATGAAACAGCAGTCAATATCCGGAATCTCTGTTCGGTGTTGGACATTATAGTTGCTGAATACACAAAGCTTCACAGCTTATCTTTCATCCTAGAAAGTTTGGTACCTCGCTTCATTTAAAGACTTTCAGAGACTTTGAGTCTAAGATTTCATTTTGAACTTGTTATTGTTTGAAGGAATTCTATAAAGATTGCCTATTACATATGTAATATGTCTTTGTGTTGCCTAAACATTGTTGACGTTTGTTTGGATACTTACTGGCTGCAAGAGTTGCCATCCAGCTATCTTTGGGACTCCACTCCAGGTTTGTGTAGTGTTTACTCCGTAGCCTTTTCTTCTCCTGAAGATATCCTGCAAGGCAGTGGAGGTTTAGGCTATGCAGCATTTCTGTATTACAGCGGAAGCTTGGGTTGCGAACGTGATCCATGCGGGAAGCACGTTCGCAACCCGCAGCGCCGCATCTGCGCACACACGGGTTGTGATTCGGTGCTTCTGCACACACACAAAGCGTGATTTAGTGCTTCTGCGCATGTGCAAGCACCGAAACCCAGAAGTAACCAGTTCCAGTACTTCCGGGTTCGGTGCGGTGCGCAACCCGAAATCACGCAACCCGAAGTGTCTGTAACCCGAGGTATGACTGTAATTTGAAAACTGTTGATTTCACCTGTCTTTTGATAATTTTTTATTGTCCCTGGCTGTTTTATAAGCTTGATTTTATCGGCATTTTCATATATTGTTCTATGTAAACTGCTTAGAGGTGGGTGGTTGTTTCTTTTGATTCAGCAATGTCTCTGAAAATTTTTACACATCACTTGGGAAGACAGGCGAACTAATGCCAGTGTACTGGAAGAAGCAAAAATCACCTGTGTCAAAGCAATGATTCTTCAACATCAACTTCGTTGGACTGGCCATGTTGTGCGGATGCCTGATTATTGTCTTCCAATCTAAATAAAAGGGTAAACTTGTGAGGAGAACCTGAGCTTACAGGGTTAAACAGCTCAGAGTGTGCGTCCTGCCTACTGTGGGGCGGAGAGACTCTGCGTCACTTCCGAGAGTCTCAGTTCTTTGTTCTATTCTGCTTTCGTTTTCAAGTGAAGCAGACGTGCCTCACGATGCTGCGTGCTGTGTTAGATAATGGATAGTTCGGCTGTAATAAACTGCTTTTAGTTTCTTAGTAGCTCTGTGTGAGACTCTGTTTGTGCACAGTGAAGCACAGAAGCTGATTTCTCTGAACGCTGTTGGACTCTGCTTTTGCTCAGAGCTTTGGAATGCAGAGGCCTGGCGCAGCTTTGGAAGCGGGCCGGACGCCAGGCTTATCTGGGCAATAAATCACGCCACAAAACTTGCACGCTCTGGCCAGTTTCCATTTTGACTTGAAATGTTTGCTTCGGTACTCACTGCAATGACACCCGCCTGAGACAAGCCAGGGCGCTCTGACTGAAAAAAGCTCCGCCTGACACTCACCACTTGTAATTCTAGCAAACGAAGCTAAAATGAGTAGCAGGGATATTCTATCTTCATGAGCCTTTGCAAACTTACTGCTCTCCAGATATTTCAGGCAGCTCTTCCTATCAGCCCCAGCCAGAACAGTTTTAGACTACAACTCCCATCAACCCCCAGTCAGCAAATCAGTTGGATACTGCGTTCCAAATCATCTGGAAGGCATATGAAGGCTTATAGATAAACTTGGCACAATAAGTTATCAACAGCCTTGCCACTTGTGCTTCTAACAACTGTTTTAAAATGGAAAAAAAAATACTGAATAACTCACATTCCCAGCTGTTGAGACAAAACCACAGAGATATTCAGCCTCCTGAAGAGAGACTGGTTGTCGGTAAATAGCCCAGACTCGGAAGGCAAAATCTTTGCTACTGGTGAGTCTTCCCCCCACCCATCCCGTAAAAATAAAAATAAAAATTTAGGACTCCATTTACTGTTGCCATGACAGCAGCATGCAATGCAGTGCCTTTAACAAATCATAACATAAAAGGATCTCTGCCCCAATGAGCCTGCAATCTACCTGTTGCTCTCCCAATGTTCCCGGGGGCCACGCCATCTCCTCCCTTAGTACTGAACTTTGGGGCCCTTGCTAGTCATGTAGAGCTGGGCTAACCTGTCAATTTTGGTTTCTCTCATATTCTCGTTTTTTTCAGCCTTGAGTTCAGTCCTAGACATCAGTTTGCAATTAAAACATCTCTCTCTCTCTCTCTCTCTCTCTCTCTCTCTCTCTGTGTGTGTGTTGTTACTTTTAATTGTCTCATTTTAATTATGTTTTTAATTACTTGTTTTGACTGTTGATAAAGCGTGTTCTCCCTAGCAGAGAGCACGTGTTGCGGTTGGGAACAGGCCACCCTCCGGTGACTAGGCAAATTTAGTTGAATCCCGACCATTTAAATGGTTAAACTGGGTTGCTGGGGTGTTTTGATTGTTGCCATTTCGGAGGAGGGGTCAGAGTCTATATATACAGGGGCCAGACTTTGGCACGGCCTCTTGGCCGTTTTGCATCAGATCACATGGAGCGCTTGGACAATCTTCTCATTGTCTGGTTACATTTATTTATTTCTTTATTTCCCCCTTCTTTTTAATCCTCTCTAGTCCCTTAAATAATTTAATTTCCCCCTTTTCCTGTTCGATTTCCCACCCCACCCCTTACCCTGCCCAGTGGGAAGATTCTCCCTGTATATGACATTCTCGCTATAGGAATGTATCTGCTTGCAGGCCCAGTTGCTGCTAATGTTTATCTGAGGCAGACAGAGGGCCCCAGAGGCTCCCTGTGCCTCCAAGGACTATGAGCACTCTGTATATGCTCTTGAACTATGCTGTTTCTGAACAAGTTTATTTTCTTTAAGTTTGTTTTGCCCTGATAGTGGCGACTGCCATTTTAGAGATGAGCCATTGTGGCTTAGTGGCTAAAGTGTAGGACTAGGACCTGGGAGACAGGGTTCATATCCTCCTCTTAGCCATTGTTATAACAAAACAAAATAAACTGCTCCTTTTGGGCTATTCTGTTGCTGGGTAGTTCGGCCCATTTGTGATAAAAGAACTTTGGGTTTCTTGAAGGGGTGCTTCCCTCTAAAAGGGCAAGCAGGGGTACCTGGACAAGCTGTGGGCTAGCTCAACTCTGCTATTTCACTGAAAACATTTATGCCTGGCCTAGCAGGTGATCATAGGGCTTTGCCCTAGAATTCGATGGCCTGGAAGCGTTTCCAGCCTGAATAGTGTCCCCATGTGGTCCATGAAACATTGGTTTCACTGGGTCAGTGCATAGTGCCGGTAATGCTTAAGTTGCAGGATTGGTCCCTGTATGGGACAGCTGCATGCTCCCCCATTGCTCTACCTGGACACTTAGGTCCTTTTGGTGGTTACCTCACTGCGAGGGATGTAACGGGCGCCAAATTGCAATATGCAAGTGGGAGAAAGCACCTTTGCGTGCCCGCATTGCAGTTTGCTCTGTGCGTTGCAGAGCATGGCGCTGCACGGGCTGCAATTGCATTGCATTGCGTGAGAGATTTGCACTTGCATTGCACGAAGGGTGTGTGCATTGCATGGAGGGTGTGTCTGCATTGCACGGAATGTGTAGTTGCATTGCACGGAGTGTGTTGTTGCATTGCACAAAGTGTGTTGTTGTATTGCACGAAGTGTGTTGTTGCATTGTACGTAGTGGCTTGTTGCATTGCACAAAGTGGCTTGTTGCATTGTACGGAAGGTGTGGTTGCATTGCACGGTGTGTGTGTGTGTGTGTGTGTGCATTGCACAGAGTGTGTAGTTGCATTGCACGGAGGGTGTGTGCATTGCATGGAGGGTGTAGTTGCATTGCACAGAGTGTGTTTTTGCATTGCACAGAGTGTGTGTGCATTGCAGAGTGTGTGTGCATTGCACAGAGTATGTAATTGCATTGAACGGAGGGTGTGTGCAGTGCACGGAGTGTGTAGTTGCATTGCATGGAGTGTAGTTGAATTGCATGGAGTTTAGTTGCATTGCATGGAGGGTGTGTGCATTCCAGGGAGTGTTTTGCATTGCACGGAGTGTGTAGTTGCATTGCACAGAGCGTGTTTTTTGCATTGCAGGGAGAGTCTATGCACTGCACGGAGTGTGTTTTTTGCATTGCACGGAGTGTGTAGTTGCATTGCAGGGAGAGTGTGTGCACTGCACGGAGTGTGTTTTTTGCATTGCACGGAGTGTGTAGTTGCATTGCAGGGAGAGTGTGTGCACTGCACGGAGTGTGTTTTTTGCATTGCACAGAGTGTGTGTCTGAAAAGGAAGCTGGCTCGGCGGCAGCTTTGTCAGGACTTCTTTAGGGGTTCTGGCCAGCGTCGGCCCTGTAAGTTTACTTATCATGATGGCAGCACAAGATGCCCCCTGCCCAAGCGGGGGCTGGAAGCTGGCAAGCAATAGCTCAATACCTTTTGCCTATATTCCCATTTTATTTAGGGATCCAGTTGGATATCGTTGCTAAAACATACCACTTGCCTATGGAGAAGCTGTCTGCCTTGAAAGAAGTTATTTTGTAATACTTCCTCTGTAGCAAGTGATGCTTCATCAGATCCGATCTTGCTGGGTCACTTAATTAATCTTCCCACTAGGCCAGGCTTCCTGCGGCCTGAGGTCCCCTTACCTTTGTGTATGCCTACCAAGTGTGGTGAAGGCAGATATTAGGCGATGGTAGCAATTCCTGAATGTATGCAATAGTAGTTCGCCATGGCAGGATACCTTGAACCCGCACAGGGATTTTCAGGTTCATGCTGGTGCTGCTGGATCTTTGCCCTTTGGTTTTTATTTCAAGGGCTGCTGGTGTGCAAAGCTATGGCCTCAAGCCTGGTGTGGTGAGGCAATCATGTGACATAACTTTTCTTGAGTTTTCCCCATTGTAGCAGTTCACATGTGGCCCGAAGAGTTCAGTGACCATTGGATCTGCTTTTGGTCTGATAACCAGGTAGTGGTGAGCGTCTTGGCAAAACAGTCCTCACGCTCTAGCACAGTCTCCGCCCCTCCACTCATGCTTTCGAGCTGCGCCACTTAAGGTTTAATATTGTGCTTTCTACTCTCCAAATTACGGGATCCTCTAATATTGTCGCTGACACCCTATCCGATTTTCAGATGAAGCGCTTCAGATCCTGGGCTCCAGACTCAGCTATTGCCAGACTTTTCCAGACCACCTGTGGCATTTTGACAACAACATTTTGACCTGGACCTGTTTTAATTCTCTTCCTACCTTTTCACCTAATGTACCGAGCCTATTTTGGGCCATTATATGCTTTATACACACCCGCATTTTAGATTCTCGGCGCTGGCAACTAAATCTTTACATTATTGTCTTAGGGTATTTGAATGTCATAACGCCAGTAATATCGCTTTGAATTTTGATTGGTTGCTTGTCTCTAGCATTTTTTGTCTTATCCTTGCTATGGCTGTATGCTAATGCAATAAAGGTTGATTGATTGATTGACAACAATTAGTGATTACAGAGAGCAGCAGCTTCCATTTCCCCTTCTGCTTTTACTTCTTATGGGAAGGCCTGGATGGATTTCTTAGCCTTAAGCTGGCAGTTCTCGGCCATTCAGATGAATTAGCCCCCATCCTCTGAGCAGATCCAGCAGTATTTGGTCCACCTGCTGCAGATTGGGCATGCGGTTATAACTATCAGAATTCAGTCCGCTGCAATGTCTGTTACACTGAAGCTTTAATTTTCAGAGACCCTTGTATAAAGTTTGTAGTGTGCAGGGCCTTGGAAGGTTGGAATAGGCTCCAACCTCATAGGACAGTGGGCAGGAAGTCGGTCAATTTTTACCTATGCAGGATCTGCAACAAGTTAAAACTTGTCTGCTGGTAAAAGATCAAGGCAAGACTCCTTTCAGTAGTCCATTGCATTTTCGCACTGAGGGTTGGGAAAATGGTTGTTGGAGCCAGCACGGGGCTGAGAGTCCGGAGGCTTATTGCTTCAGGACTTTTCCTTATCCTTTGGAGCTTGTCATTAGAGTTGGGAACTCAGACTTAGTGGGCAGGAGTGCCACAATCAGGCTTCCCGCCACAGGTGAGGAGGGCCCTTGCCCAGTTATGGATAACAGAATATTTGGGTTTTTTGTTGTTGTTGTTGTTGTTTTTTCCCTGGGGGCTGGCCCGCTCCTAGTGCATGAAAATGGGTTCCCGTTAGCCAGGCATCAATGTGCTTACGTCGTGCACCAGTTATTACGGCCTGCGGCTTGCTTACCGCTGAACGCCTCATTCCTTACGATTAGGTGCTGCTGCAAAGGCTGCACACTGGGGGCCTGTCAGTAGACAGGATTGTGAATACGGGTCATTGGAAGTCTGATGCTGACAAGGGTTATATCAGGAAGTGTCACAATGATGTCTGTGCTGATGCTTGTCTGTTATTTCCTTTTTTCATAGGAGCAGCTGTGCACATTTGGGCCACAGCATTGTACACTGGGCTGGCAAGCGCGCTGACGAATCTGGACTGGGGCGCCATCTCAGTCTTCCTGCCCATGTGAACCTATACTGGATGTCTAGATGGGGAATGCTTTGGGAGGAGATCCTTCCTTTGGTGCGGTCGAGTGTGACCTGTGCAGGTCCTCCCGCAGTGCTGGTGGTACAGCTGGGCGAGAATGTTTGCTGTCTTCCTCCAGCATAAGTCTGCATTCCTGCATGCAAGAGGGCTTGGATTGAGTTGATGGCAGCTCTCCCTGGACTCAAAACAATTCAAGGCATTGGTTCAAGGTGGTCTGGAGGGGAGGTTGGAGCACCTGTCCCCTCCAATGTGCAAAGATATTCCATTAAGGGAATCCAAGATTCGCCATGCTTTTGTTGACCCCTTTCGAGGGGTAGGGCCACGCAAGAGTCCCTGGGAGCATTTGGGGGTGAGCTTGAGTCTCATCCTGGTTCATTGCTCCCCCACGCTAATTATTTGTATTGACGATATGGTGGGGCCCAGTCGTCAGTGCTGCCCTGCTGTGGTCAGGTGCAGCTAGTCGGGAACCAATGCCTAGACAAACTACCACCGAGCAGGCCAGAAAGCATGTTAATAAGGCGGTGGACAATAGAATAAAATAAATAAAGTAAAAGAAATAACAAATAAAATAGGTCGTTGCTTTACGTGGTTCTGTAATATTGCACCCTGCTATTTTTCTCAAGGCTGTTCCCCTCTTTAGGGCAGATGGGGTGCATCTTTCCCCTATGGGGAACGACACCTGGCGGGATGCGATTGCCTTGGGATGCATTGCTCCCTCACAATGTTTGTGGTACTGACGATATGGTGGGGCCCAGTCATCAGGGCTGCCCTGCTGAGGTCAGGTGCAGCTAGTTGGGAACCAATGCCTAGACAAACTACCACCGAGAAGGCCGGAAAGCCTGTTAATAAGGCAGTGGAAATATAATACAGGTCGTTGGAAATCGAATGCCTTCAAAGGTTATGTTCGCTGACAATTGGTGTCTTACATTGTTTTTGTTCCTTTTTATCAACCGGCACGAGAATGGGTCACCCCTTACAAGGCACCAGTTCGCAGGGGTGATGCGTAAGGCTATCCTGGCCTGTGGTGGCGTGGCTTCTGATTTTGCCCCCCATTCCTTCAGGATAGGGGCTGCCACGACTGCAGCTCATTGGGGTTTGTCAGCTGCTAGAATACAGGATTTGGGTCGTTGGAAGTCAAATGCGTTCAGGGGATATGTTCGCTAACGATTTAGTGTCTGATACTGTTTTGTTTATTTATCCCAGGTTTGTCAGCCGTACGCATATGGATGGTGGGGCACAGCATCATCCATTGGGCTGGTGTCGCAGCACGGCAGTCCGGATTGGGTCCAGGTCTCGGCCTTCCTTCACATGTTCGGGTGTCCTGGCTGTCCAGACGAGGAATGCGGTGGTCGGAGTTTTTGCCACGAATTCGAAGGCAGTTGCTCCTGGAAGGGCCGCCAGAGGCTATTGTGGTGCAGCTGGGGGAGAATGACCTGGTTGCCATGGACTGTTTATCATTACGTGCTGCGATTTTGGCTGACCTGGAGACGCTGCGGGCAATGGTGTCCACAGCAAAGATATTTTGGTCTAAGCTTTTGCAACGACGTGTTTGGTTGGGAAGTCGTTGCCCGGTGGCCACGGAAAGGGCCAGGAAGCGCATCAATGCGGCTGTTTCCAAAAGGATTGTGGAGCTGGGTGGAGAGGTGATTTTTCACCATGAAATCTCCTATCCTGCGGCAGCTCTCTTTAGAGCTGATGGTGTGCACCTTTCTGCTTCTGGGAATGAGGCTTGGCTGGGTGCGGTGGTGGCCAAGCTGAGGTCTTGGCTGGGGCTGTGAGTGGTTTGGCGGTGAGCTGAGGGCTCCATGGCGGTTAGGCATTGGTTAAATTGGTGCTTGGAGGGGTAAGTGCCTACCCCTCCAAATGATGCGAATGGGAATTCCGTTAAAGGAAATCCAGGGGCTTGCCATTCTTTCGTCCTTGTCCCCGGAGTCGGACTTGGGCCGTGCAAGCCCCACAGGAACATGAGGGAGAGAAGTAATGGTCTGGTTCCCAGCTTTATTTCTCACCCAATACTTGTTTCCCACGCTGGCTTCCGCTGGTGTCCGGAAGGCCAGCTCTGTCCCTGAGGGCAAGGACAGATAGTCATAACCAATGCCTAAGCAACCACTCACATTTTTTGTATTTGAATAAAGTTGTGGCCAAAAAAGTTATGCCAAAAACCTTAAACAAAAATTGATGTGTGAAGTGTGAATTATTGGGGGGCTACTGTGACTCAACACGCAAAGCGTGTTCTCCCTAGCAGAGAGCACGTGTTGCGGTTGGGAACAGGCCACCCTCCGGTGACTAGGCAAATTTAGTTGAATCCCGACCATTTAAATGGTTAAACTGGGTTGCTGGGGTGTTTTGATTGTTGCCATTTCGGAGGAGGGGTCAGAGTCTATATATACAGGGGCCAGACTTTGGCACGGCCTCTTGGCCGTTTTGCATCGGATCACCCGCCCTCCCGCCCTTTTATAGGGTGGTTTTTTGTTTTGCTCGCTTGACCTTGCTATGCCTGTCATGGGGTCGTCCGCCTTGGTGCGGGGGCCTAGTAGGAATTTTGCCATCTGGCTGATTGGCTGGTGTCATTTGGTTTTTGCCTACTACGTAGCAAATCGTCACAACTTGTAAGGTTGGCGGTTAGGCATTGGTTAAATTGGTGCTTGGAGGGGTAAGTGCCTACCCCTCCAAATGATGCGAATGGGAATTCCGTTAAAGGAAATCCAGGGGCTTGCCATTCTTTCGTCCTTGTCCCCGGAGTCGGACTTGGGCCGTGCAAGCCCCACAGGAACATGAGGGAGAGAAGTAATGGTCTGGTTCCCGGCTTTATTTCTCACCCAATACTTGTTTCCCACACTGGCTTCCGCTGGTGTCCGGAAGGCCAGCTCTGTCCCTGAGGGCAAGGACAGATAGTCATAACCAATGCCTAAGCAACCACTCACATTTTTTGTATTTGAATAAAGTTGTGGCCAAAAAAGTTATGCCAAAAACCTTAAACAAAAATTGATGTGTGAAGTGTGAATTATTGGGGGGCTACTGTGACTCAACACGCAATTTTAATATTTTGTTTTATATTTCTGTAAATCATTTAGCCAGACATCCTGGAGAGTGAAGTCAAATGGGCCTTAGAAAGCACTGCTAATAACAAGGCCAGTGGAAGTGATGATATTCCAGCTGAACTATTTAAAATTTTAAAAGATGATGCTGTTAAGGTGCTACACTCAATATGCCAGCAAATTTGGAAAACTCAGCAGTGGCCAGAGGATTGGAGAAGATCAGTCTACATCCCAATCCCAAAGAAGGGCAGTGCCAAAGAATGCTCCAACTACCGCACAATTGCACTCATTTCACATGCTAGAGTTCCAGAAAGACATCTACTTCTGCTTCATTGACTATGTAAAAGCCTTTGACTGTGTCGACCACAGCAAACTATGGCAAGTTCTTAAAGAAATGGGAGTGCCTGATCACCTCATCTGTCTCCTGAGAAATCTCTATGTGGGACAAGAAGCTACAGTTAGAACTGGATATGGAACAACTGATTGGTTCAAAATTGGGAAAGGAGTACGGCAAGGCTGTATATTGTCTCCCTGCTTTTTTAACTTATATGCGGAATTCATCATGCGAAAGGCTGGGCTGGATGAATCCCAAACCGGAATTAAGATTGCCGGAAGAAATATCAACACCCTCAGATATGCAGATGACACAACCTTGATGGCAGAAAGTGAGGAGGAGTTAAAGAACCTTTTAATGAGGGTGAAAGAGGAGAGCGCAAAATATGGTCTGAAGCTCAACATCAAAAAAACAAAGATCATGGCCACTGGTCCCATCACCTCCTGGCAAATAGAAGGGGAAGAATTGGAGGCAGTGAGAGATTTTACTTTCTTGGGCTCCATGATCACTGCAGATGGTGACAGCAGTCACGAAATTAAAAGACGCCTGCTCCTTGGGAGAAAGGCGATGGCAAACCTAGACAGCATCTTAAAAAGCAGAGACATCACCTTGCCAACAAAGGTCCGTATAGTTAAAGCCATGGTTTTCCCAGTAGTGATGTATGGAAGTGAGAGCTGGACCATAAAGAAGGCTGATTGCCGAAGAATTGATGCTTTTGAATTATGGTGCTGGAGGAGACTCTTGAGAGTCCCATGGACTGCAAGAAGATCAAACCTCTCCATTCTTATGGAAATCAGCCCTGAGTGCTCACTGGAAGGACAGATCGTGAAGCTGAGGTTCCAATACTTTGGCCACCTCATGAGAAGAGAAGACTCCCTGGAAAAGACCCTGATGTTGGGAAAGATGGAGGGCACAAGAAGAAGGGGACGACAGAGGACGAGATGGTTGGATAGTGTTCTCGAAGCTACAAACATGAGTCTGACCAAACTACGGGAGGCAGTGGAAGACAGGAGTGCCTGGCGTGCTCTGGTCCATGGGGTCACGAAGAGTCGGACACGACTAAACGACTAAACAACAACAAAAATCATTTAGAGGTGTTGTAGGGTTTTTTTTAAAGAAAAAATGTAATGGTTTACAAATTTTCTTAAATAAAATAAATGCTAGGTGCCCCCCCTCACTCTGCTTGCCACCCCTGCCTACCCACCAACCCTGCTTCCCCAACTCCTGGCCAACCCCTCCTCCCTTTACACCTCACTCACCTATCCCCTCCCAGCTAGCCTCAAACATTTCCTCTTGCCCTCTCAGCTTGCCCCTCCACTCCCTGATCACCATGACCCCCCCTGCTTTTAAAGTAAGGGGATGGGCTTCACAGAGCAGTTTGCAAAGCACCTCCCCCCATCAAACAGCTCACCTGGGCCACCTGCCATCATACTAAAGTTCACCACCTACTGGCAGTCACGTGAACTACAGTGTGATGCCAGCCTTGCATTTTTATGTATATAGGAATAAAGACCACTTGTGCCTATAAAAGCTTTCGGGGTGTCATACTGCTTCACTTGCAATTGGTGTGCACCCTCTAGTTTCCTGCTAAAATCTTGTAATTTTTAATAACACAAATTTTCCTGAGTTGTAGTTTCTTGTCCTACTTTTGTTGCACTATAGTACAAGAGTACCACTCCAGATGGCAATAATGTGGTAACATTGCAGAACTAATAAACCAGAATGACCTGTGGATTGTCCAGTGTAAATCTACCGCTAATGTACTCCTACTGCATCAATAAAATGCTACAGAATATACCCACCAAAAAACCAGCCGTCTGGAGGGGTCCTTCTTAGTTAAGTTGTAAGCTTGGAAAATGCTGCATATTAAGTGTTTTACATAAATTGAGTTTTGATGACTCTTTCAAATAGGATTCTAAGCTGCACAAACACTGTTTCCTGAATTCTGAAGGAAGATGCAGCGGATAATACTGACAATCACATTTGTCTTGTCACCCAGTTTCCCTTCACAAGAGGACATTGTTTGGTTCAACGGTTCAAAAGGTATGGCAGGAAGAGAGGCAAGGAGGTCAACTTCCCAACTGATGGGAGAGGCTTGGCAGTTTGGCTGCTTTGCTGCTCCAAAGATGCAAACAAATTCTCCAGAGCTCCATGAGGTCCAGCACCTTGCTTCCTGGAGCAACTCTTGCCATAGCATCCAGAGGACCCCTTTCCAACCTTTTAATACCATATTGGGTTAAAACTGGTGGGATCCACCAGTCCTAAAACTCTTACTTAGCAGCTCCTGTGGTCCCCTTTAATTTGTGTTGCGGTTAATTTGGGGGCATCACTGCACATTTCAGTGCATTGTGCAGAATTATCAACAGTTGGAACAAATCTTCTACTGCCCAAATTCCAGGCTTGGGGTGCCTATCAGTAACAACAACAACAACAACAACAACAACAATTGTATTATTAAGTGGGTCTGGGAAGGCTCCCTTGCGGTCCCAGCAAATCATAGCAAGGTCACACTGAAAAATTTTATAGTGGATTAGGCATTGGTTATATTGTCCTGGTTCAAAGGCCATATGAAGGGATATCCTTGATGTTCCCCATGTACACTTAGTACCTGAGCAGCAGACTGAGCAGACACAGTCTATACCACTAGGGCAAGAGGCAGTGAAGGAACTCAGCCCAGCTAACCCAGACTGCTGCGTATAGTGCAGTATATAAATTCTAGTAGTAGTAGTAGTAATAATAATAATAATAATAATAATAATAATAATAATAATAATAATAACCTCACAGGGTCATTGTGAGAATAGAAGGCTGAGAGGTGATATGAGAGCCACCTTCAAATATCTGAATAACTTCATATGGAAGAAAAGCAAGCTTGCTTTCTGCTGCTCCAGAGAGGAGGACCTGAATAACTGATTCAAATGACAATAAAGGAGATCCCAACTAAACATTAAGATGAACATTCAGACAGTAAAAGCTGTTGGACAGTGGAACGGACTCCCTTGGAAAGTGGTGGCCTCTCCTTGCTTGAAGGTTTGTAAACAGAGGCCAGAGGACCATCTGTCAGGGATTCATTAGCTGTGGTTCCTGCATTGTAAAGGTTTGGACTAGATGATCCTTTGGAGTACCTTCCAAATCTATAATTCTATGATTGTAAGAAAGCAGGAGTTCTTTCTTGTATTCCACTTGTAAGCTCTGGAATAAAAGATAAGTGCTGCAAGCTTCTCTCTTTCTCTGATGCGATACTATGCAATTGTTGTATATTATTAATCGTTCCCCCCTTCCATTGTTCTTTTTTTGGGGGGGGGTGGAGGGAACACAGGAGTTCCACTAGACTAGCAGTATGCCAGCCTTGGGGCGTCTGAAATCCTCTTGCATTGCCCTGCCCCTGAAGGCAATTCCATGGTGGGATGGAAAATGAGCAGCACGTTACACGGGATTTTGAAGGCAGTGAGAAGAGATGGCAGCCTTGTTTTGCAGAACGCCAGCCTGGCTGAGAATGGGGAATACAGTGGTGCCTCGCAAGACGAAATTAATTCGTTCCGGAAGTTTTTTCGTCTAGCGAATTTTTCGTCTTGCGAAGCACGGTTTCCCATAGGAATGCATTGAAAATCAATTAATGCATTCCTATGGTCAAAAAAAGGCCAAACAAAGCCAAATTTGGTACAAGAAGAGTTTATTAAGTGCTCTTTAAAGTCACACATACTGTAAAGAGCATTTCAAAAATTTAAGGAACAATAAATTAAGTTTCTAAACATGACAGAAAAACATTTAAAAATCAACAAAGTGTACAGTACATTTTCTAAGACTCTGGGGGACAACTCGAAGAAGGTTCCGCTTCCACTCTTTGCTTCTTGCTGAAGAACCTGTCCATGGTCTGCTGCTTCAACCGCCTTTTCAGCACCTCCCTGAAAGGCGACATGACCCTCGTATCAAAAGTGTTCACAAGGTCATGTGCCACGTGCTTGTCAGGGTGGTGCCGCTGTGCAAGAGCCTGCACATCCTTCCACTTCAGGCAAATGTCCCTCAGTTCTTTGGAGGACAGCCATTCCTCAGTTGCTTCCTCCTCTTCCAGCGAGGCCTGCTCCTGCGCAGCCTCTGCCTACAGTTCGACCAGCTCCTGGGTGGTCAGCTCGTGGTCGTGCTCCTCCACCAGCTCGCTGATGTCCTCCTCTGTGACCTCCAGGCCCATGGTCCTCCTCAAGGCAACAATGTCCTGCACCACTGTTGACTCTGGTGCATCAGAGTCACTTGGTGCCACACAGTCCGGCCACAGGCTGCGCCAAGCGCAATTCAAATTTCTCTGGCTGATCCCGTTCCAGGCTGTGGTGATCATCTTCAAGCAGGTGACGATGTCGAAGTGGTCCTTCCAGAATTCCCGCAGGGTGATGGTGGCGCAATCAGTCACCTCGAAGCATCGCCTGAAAAGCTCCCCCAGCCCCTCCCCAACTGTTGCAGACCCCTCCCCAACTGTTCCCCCAGCCCCTCCCCAACTGTTGCAAACCCCTCCCCAACTGTTCCCCCAGCCACCCACCACACAGAAATTCAAACCCATAATTTTTTCCGTCTTGCGAAGCAAGCCCATAGGGAAATTCATCTTGCGAAGCAGCTCGAAAAACGGAAAACCCTTTCGTCTAGCAAGTTTTTCGTCTTGCAAGGCATTCGTTTTGCGGGGCACCACTGTACAGTTGCCATGTTCTCACCACTGGGTAGTTGCTGCAGAGAATTCATCTAAAGCTGGGCTGTGAGTAGAAAAAGTCAATTACAGCCACATTCCTTGTGTCTGTGCCTCAAGTTCTTGATGTTTGGACTTTTGTGACTTTGCCCATCTCTGGTTGATTCCCCACCAGAGTCTAACTAAGAGTCTGCCTTTCTGTAATCCAGGATTTCACAAACTTGGGTCTCCAGCTGTTGTTGGACTACAATTCCCATTATCCCTAGCTGCAGGACTAGGATAATGGGAACTGTAGCCCAAAAACAGCTGAAGACCCAAGTTTGGGAAACCCTACTTTGAATTGTTTGGAAGAGGAATTAAAATTCAGCGTAGCACTTAATTGCATGCTATCATGCAATGCCTTTCCCATGACCAAGATTCTTCTATAGTATTTTCTTAGAAATAGGTCCTGCTCACCAAAGGCCCCTGCAATGTTTATTAGAAGCTTGCTCCTTGAGTCTTCTTCATGTTAAAGCATTGGCTGCCCCTTAATTTGGTCTGGTCTTGGTCTGTGGGAGGTGACTTAAATCACTAAGCTTCTTTCAGTATTTTAAAATTGGAAAAGAGGGAGGATTTGCAGGGGGGGGGTAAATTAGGAAACAAGAGGAAACAAGTACCTGTAATCTGCCACTTGGGGTGCTGATGACAGGAAAATGGGAACAGAATAAGTAAAGGCATAAAAGGGAGCATTTCAGCAGTGCTTTTGCTTTTGGAATTGGTTGTAGAAGCCACAAGGAATAAGCTTCTAATTAAAGGCACAGTAGGGTTTAAAAGTTATAATGTCCACAGGAATTTACCCTTATCCATGGTAACAACCTAATGATTTGGTTTTTGTTTCAACTTACCATATACCATAATTGGGAGGGAAGGTAAATGTCACAGAAGTCCCCCTTTTTAAAAAAGAGGGTTTCATACTTATGAATATCCTATTGCATCAGCTGGGCAACAATTTTTCTTTTTAGTTTCCTAGTCTCAAACTCAACAAAGTTGCCAAATGACACCAGTACCTCAATTACTGTTTCTGCACTTTCTTTTGAGAGAATCACATTTCCCACAGTGGCATTATTCCCTGTGTTTGTGGTGTTTATTATGTTAAAAATCCATTTACACTTTGTTCAAGACTGCTTTCAACCATTTTTAGGGTGGCTTCTAATGCCTGTTTAGTTCTTTTGCATATTTCTTGTAGGACTGCTGTCCAAAAGGGTTGGATTTTGGGGCAATCCCACTACATGTGGAGGTATGTGACTGTAGAGCTGCAGCCTCTCCAGCCTTTTGGTGAGGTTCCTGGGTGTAACAGCACTGATTTCTGTGGGGTTAGGTACCATCTATAAGTAAGTTCCCCTCTTTTAGCTAAGATTTATTTAAAGGGAGGTTTAGACCACATTTTAGTCTATTGGGTAGGGTTTATTTAGCAGCCTAGGGACTTCCGGGTTGGCGCCATCGCCGAATGGCGGATTCCCTCCGAGCTCCGGAGGGAATCTGCTCGACAGGGGTTGGGTTCTGCCGCGCCGGCGACGCGGGGACCCTCAAAAACCATGGGCGCGGATGCCCGTGGACCTGGTGACTCGGCGGGCACCGTTTGCGCCCTCCAGACCTGCGAAGGAGCCTTTTTAAAGGCTACGGAGCGGGGGACGGGGAGTGGCGCCGTGCTGTGAGTCTATTGCTTCCCCTGCCGAGCGAAGCCGCATGCCATTCGTCGGAGAGCGCTGACTTCTTCTTCTGAAAGTTTGGACTTAAAACTAAGAACAACAACCCGTGAGTAATTTGGAAATTGGACTATAAACTTTTTTCTTTCTGGATTCGGTACGAGCGGGGGGAGGTGCAAAGAGGAAGTCCGTCTCCCCCCCATTGTAAACATTTTAAAGCAAGGATTTGACAACTAAGGTCGAGAGAAGAGTCTTTTTCTTTTTGGATAAAAGTTATCAATTCCACGGATTGAAAGTATAAGTAACTGTGCTGGAGAATAAGAGCTAACTTTCTGATTAAAGTGCCACCCCTCCCGGGACCGGGAGCGATCCGCGAGAGGAGCCTGCTGAGGAGACACAGAAGATTTTGACAGATGTCAAATTAGCTGTCAAAGTCGGAAAAAATAGAAAACTTTACTTTTGATGCTTTTGCCGGTTATATTAGATACAATATAGCTACAAGTTGCCGAAAATAAAGAAGGACTGAAACAAATTAACTTGACTTTTGGATTGGAAGTGAAAGGAATACTAAATAACCAGAATCCCTCTAGAGGGGGTTCAGGGACATTACAAGAATGGAAATAGGTCGGAAAATACTGGCTGACCTGGATGAGGTTGCTTTTCTCATGGGAAAGTTGCGAAGGATGTATGAGCAAGGTCATGTTTTGTCTACAAGTGCCATAAATTTGAAGTCAACAACAAATGTATCTACTGAGTTGGAAGAGGACTTGATGTACAAAACCCAGGCAGCTGAACAAGAAAAGAAATTAGAGGAAATTGAGGAAGAAGAGGAAGAGACATATGCTGAACAGGAGGAGCAGAAAGGAGGGGCTGCAATGCTGCAGAAGGCAAATGAGAGCCGGAGGCCTGTCAAGATGGATATAAAAGAAAATAAGGACTGGAAGAGGAAAACTTGGTTTGAACTTAGAAATGAGGAATGGAAAGATCTCCCTCTGTGGGGATCTGAAGATCTTTGGATTTTAAGTTTGATCAAGGTGGAAGCTGGAGCTCTTGGGACATTTGGACTTAAAAGGATTAAGAAACAAGATTTGAGCCCCACTTTTGAACATGGAGGTCTGGCTGGAAGGAACATGGACATTATAGAGAGAGTGCCCCTCCGAGACTTGGCGTTAATTATAAGGGACTTTCAAAGAAACCGGCAGAGAGGGACTGAGAGAGACTTAAGGGCCTCGGACGTGAGGTTGCCAGGCTGATAGTAGATGGACTAATGGACAATGGTTCTGGGATCGAAACCGGGGAAGGGAGGGTGGGGTTTGGAAATCCAAAGGGTGTTTGATTCTTTTTACTCTGTTTTTAACTTTGGAGGGAGATCCAGGAGTCAGGATCCCGGCAGAGTAGTTTTTGCAGTCTCTCCGTCGTCAGGTAACCTCTTTGAGGTGAAGAGAACGGCGGGTATTGAGACGCTGGCACCGCGGGAGGCCATTGTCCACCCTCGGAGAGCGCAGCCCCAGGCTTGCACGCCACAGCGATTGATTCTCAAAGATTAAGAAACCCGAATTTAATTGGAAATATCTATCGGAATAAGAAGAAGATTTGGAGTGATTTGGAAGCAGCAAGGTTCAAAAAGGAGGTCAGCCTCGTCTGAAGTTTAATTTATATGCAAGAGTACCCACAGAGCGGAAGGAACAGTGAGTTACCTCAAATGGGAAATATTTTTTATTATTATTTATAACTGACATTTACTTAATTAAAGAACGTGGATTGGAGTTGGGAAGAGGTAAAACCCTGAGTAAGAACGCTTTATTTGTCTTTTTGGTGGACCTCTGAGATCGTGGGAAAGAGGAAATTTTAAAGCAATTTTTTACTTTCGATTTTAAAAGAACTGCGTAGTCAATTGTTTGGAAGCCTTCCTTTGATGTTTTGGGCTCTTTCTTTTAGTTTTGTTTTGTGCCAAAGCAGTGGTATGAAGAAGCGAAGAAATTAAAACAGACTGAACTGTTATTTCTGTTAAGTTGGCTTATTTATATTGGAAAATAAGGAGCAGAGGGAAGATATTTACTCACCCCACCCCCCTTCCTTGCTTCTGTCTTTTGAGGACACTGAAAGAACAGAGAGATCGCCATTCTCTTCCTTGTTTTTTTCTTTCTTTATTTTTTTGTCTTTCCTCTTTGGTTACTACTTCTTCTTGAGATGCCAAATTTCTTTTTGGGACATTAGATTATTTTTATAAAACAAAAATTCTTTGTTCCCTCTCCTCTCCCATCTCTGCTGATCCCCCATTTTTTATAATTGTTTTGCTTTGGTTTAGTTTGAGCTTAGCGGC